>NW_022742159.1:1965841-1966633 GCF_011630105.1 Anneissia japonica | reverse complement strand
GTTTACACTTTGGACATTTCCGGAATGTCACCCAATCTTACCAACTGACCAATTAGGGCCAGGAATACGAACGTGCTTACAAACACGACGTTGTCCAATAAACGCACGTGTTTTTGCATGTTTCACGTTGTCGTTTTGTTGAACCTTATGTGCCGGAGCATAGCATTCTAATCTAAGATGTGTTATGTTTTGCAAAATAATTCTATTTTTACGATTATATTAAACAAAATCACATTTTCAATTTACAAAAAACTTCAATTAAATATACATTAAAATACATTCATTCAAACCGTTAGTATGTTGAATAAAATACATATTATTAAGAATAAAATTATCCATTTATCGCTTTAATGCATATATAAATAGCATTATATAAAAAAGTAGGCCTATAAATTAATAGAAGAGGGCATATGTATACTTTATATTCCCACAATTAACAAGAAAATTTCAAATTACAGTACAAATAAATTAGTTTACACCATCGCCAATTAGTGAGGGAGGAAGAGCACAGTGAACAATAGATTTGATTACAGTATACAGTTTCCAGCACAAAATCTGGTCACAAAATTGTGTATATATTTTATCCAGTCTTCATAGCATGAAGGGATGTTATTGAATAAAGTTACAGGCTCCAACATTAAATAAATATTAGTAGTTATTTTTTAATGACCCAAAGGTAATTATGACTAAGTATTTCTGATAGAGCCTCACTATACTAAAGTAATTTATATAGTCATAGAGGAACCGTTTACGCAATAATTATGTCCTAAACATTTAATTTCTGCGGAACAC
>NW_022742159.1:1964162-1965808 GCF_011630105.1 Anneissia japonica | reverse complement strand
AGGTCCTATACTTTTGCTTAATACCAAAATCATCCAGTACAAATTACAAACACGAACCACTTTATGAGATCCAATAAAAATAATGAACGAATTTGTACTAAAATTACTACACACACAGTTTCATTTAGTCAAGACTTCATCAGTTTTTGAAAAATGATAATTGTTGCAACAAATACAAAGCATGCATTATCTAAGAAATTTAATAAACATTTCTGGAATGATCAAAGTTAGCGACTGACTAATAAGGACAAGGCAGATATACGTATATCCATGAACACACGTACGTTTAAATCTTTCGAATCCTAGCAACAGTATCCAAGGGAAAGGCCAATTTTAACCAAACTGAAAGGCAACAAAATAGTCATTGTTACTGCAGGTATAAATGTGGCATTCTCCATCGTATTTGAAATACTTGCATCCTAGCGCCCTCATGCACTTCACAGCGCATCTAATGCAACTTCTTTTCGAGTTTTTGGTCGTTACAGAACATTGTGGATTGCGACGAAAAGACTTGTAATAAGTGGAGCGTCCACCCAACTCTGAGCACACTGGACCTACACAAAACAAATTTACAGTGGTATGGTAAATACAATTAGGCCTACTTATACTGTAATTCTATTTTTACGATTATATTAAACAAAATCACATTTTCAATTTACAAAAAACTTCAATTAAATATACATTAAAATACATTCATTCAAACCGTTAGTATGTTGTAATAAGTGGAGCGTCCACCCAACTCTGAGCACACTGGACCTACACAAAACAAATTTACAGTGGTATAGTAAATACAATTAGGCCTACTGTCTTCTTCATATCGATTTTTTTACTTATTCGTAAACAAGCTGTGATTCAGACGAAAGAAAATTGAATATATTGCAATAAACGTTTAAGGCATATTAACATTTGAATAATACTTTTGCATTTTAATAAATCATTAGTGTTCATAATCAATAATTTCAACATCATTTACCGTAAATTATAATCACAATATAATGCCATAGTTGTCATTAAGGCCTGTTTATACTTGCAATGATAACGAAAATGCTAAAAAGCAATTGTTCATAGAAAACAAGAGAAATAAGAGAGTCTTTACACTAGGACGATTCGATAACGATTTATCGTGTTTATAATAACAAAATATTATGACAAATGTTGAAATGGCGCCATAATTATGGAAAGACGGTAACACCGAAGTAGTAACGACGATTGTATCGTTTTTTCATTAATATGACATTATTTGAATTGATTTGTTAAAATGTGTTTTATCGCATACACAATAATTCGTTATAGAATCGTGCCAGTGTTAAATACTTCTCTTATTTTTTTTATTATGTATATTTATGAACAATTTAATACTTTTAGCTTTTTATTGTTTTCTATGGAAATATAAACAGACATTTATTATCATTATCATTGTCATTGCCATTATTACTACTCAATTTTAATTTAAATCTAATTGGTATATTATTTTTATTTACCTGCTGAGCATCCAAGAACCTCAAATCGTAAACTTATATAGCCATGCCAGTCAACTGGATGAATACGGACGAATTGGGCGTAGACAGGGTCAGGGAATATGTTTGTCACGTTAGTGTCTTGATCTGAATTTCCAACAAACCTCTATAAATATCACATAATCTTAT
>NW_022742159.1:1959465-1964048 GCF_011630105.1 Anneissia japonica | reverse complement strand
AATATATATATATATATGATGATAACAGGCCTTATATAAATATGTATGTTTACTAGTCAGATGGATGAATACGGACAAATTACTCGAAGAAAGGTTCAGAGAAAATGTTTTCCAACAATATTTTATCACATAATCTAAAGGTAAACTTTAAGTTCTAAACACATACAAGATACAAGAAACTTTATTTGTCTTCAAATATATAGAAATTTTTTAATACACAATATTTCCTAAAACATGTAACAGACAACTTGCAAAAAAACAGAATGACAAATATAAAACATTATATACTGTAAAAAAGAAAGCGAAATAGCAGATATAAATGTCACAATATTATTATTTTATTTTATTTATTTATTTATTTATTTATTTATTTATTTGTTCGTTCGTTCGTTCGTTCGTTCGTTCGTTCATTCATTCATTCATTCATTCATTCATTCATTCATTCATTTATTTATTTATTTGTATGTCTGTCTGTCGGTGTGTCGGGCTGTCTGTCTGTCTATCTATCTATCTATCTACCTATCTATTTATTTATTTATTTTCTTGTTAATTTTCAAATTTTAATTTTTAGGATATTATTTTGATATAACATACAAGTGATTACTCTTAATAAAAAAGAAAAAAATAATATGTGTAAATATATTTGGAAAAAAACTTTTATTGACACTTACAGTTACTTGACAATCAGTTTTCCTGATTGGTTGAAACAGGTTACCATCGACACTGTAAAAAATCTAATAAGACGTCACCCAGTGTAAGAAGTATTCGTTGTTGCGGCCTTGTGTGATTATTCCATGTACCTTATGCAGTTTGCCGAGGTCAACTTGGATCCACTGATACTGGTCATTGGTTTTTGGACGCCATGCTTCTCTCCCCAAACTATCTTGTTCAATGTTCAGTCGTCCACGATGTGCCCCAACCCAAAAATGTAATTCACTTGATGCGGATAGCTGTTCATCAGGAATAGTCCCATCTTCAACACCAAGAGGATCGATACACAACTCTGAGATAGAATTATTACAATTATAATTATGACACATTTGCTGACAATTTTCGAAAATTTTATTATTTCAGTAAAAATTGAAAACAAATTGAAAGAAAATGTTATAAGTTAATATATGGTATAATTTGAATTTTATAAAATCTGTGTTTTATGATTGTTCACATGATACCCTGTTTTCCGTTAACTGCTCCGCATATATTATTCTGAATCTTTATTTTATTAAATTGATTTTTAGTTTCCAAATTTATACAGGTTTTAGAATTTCTGTGAAAACATTCCATTTTTGACGTTGACGAACTTTGTTCCATTAATACTGTTGTTTATAATTTAAAAGGTGAATCAAAGATTTGTATATTTTATTTGATTATGATTATGAAAAATTTAAAAAATAGGCTAATCTACTAGTAATATACAATGAAATATTTTTAAAAATCACAATATATTTGCTCTATGTTTTTAAATACGGTTTGTTTTGAGCAAATAAGTGCTACACGTATCTGTGAATAAAGGAAAACGATGAAACATTGCTGATTTTTTTCCCTTGGTTTTTGCCTCCAAAAATTCTTATAGTGATTCAATGAAGTTTTATAAGCTAAAAAAATGTTTCTAATTACATTACATACACGACTAGGCTATTTATAAGTACACTTGTTTTTATGAACAATCGGCAAATACACTAGTGATTTACAACGTACGTAAACTTTTGCTTTTTGCGGTATTATTTTCCAAGGGCTCTAACACCGCATAGGATTAGTCATTTAGTTTATATAAATTATACGACTACTCGACATTTTATTGGCTTTCGAAGTATCTAAAAATTAGTTTGATTTGATAAATGTTCTGACCGGCTCGTCATTTTTTGTTGAACTGTTCAATCCCGATGGAATCTTTAGGAGTCCTCTAGTTTTAACAGGACTCGAGTCATTGTTTTGCTAGTGTTCTGTCCGAATAATTGTAATTATCAGTTTTGATGGTTTACAAATTAGAAATATGTATCTTATAACTTCAAATTGCTTTCAACCAGTTAATATAATAATAATAATAATAATAATAATAATAATAATAATAATAATAATAATAATAATAATAATAATAATAATAATAAAATGACAATAATAATAATAATAATAACAATAATAACAATAATAATAATAATAATAGTAATAGAGAAGATGGTGGTAGGAGTAATGAGATATGAGAGGGGGAGCCATGTACATGACCCCAAACCCGAACTGAACGTTTACAGACCTAGGCCCAGCATTACTGGTTGCGCTGCTAAAGTTTCTAGTTAAAATCTTTCCTTAGATTCATATTATTTTTATTATTGATTTATTAATTAATTAAATAATTGTTTATAAACAATCCCGCTATCCTTGTCTATCCAAGTACATCAATCACTGAATTGCCGACTTTTTGCTCTATACAATCGCTAAGCCTTGTCTAGTTACTATAACTTTAGGGAAATACCCATAGAGCTATTAAACAAGACAAGACAAGATGACAAGATGGCGGAGCAATGCAGAGTTGTGTATGTGTACCATCTAATATGCCGTAGGAAAGCGCCACCTTCAGGCTTAGTATACATAATAATATTACCATAAATAAGACAGTTAAAAATGTACTCTTACTTTTTACAAATCAAGCACAGTTTATACTCAATTCTAATAGTAGGATTGTTGGTTAACCAGTTGTCGTTCATATATTATCCATCTACTACCAAATTCAGATTTTCTAATGAAGAAATAAGGTGGTACTTAGCCCCTCAAACTGTAGGCCTGACAGCAAACCAAGGCCAATTGACATGCCTGAGTGAACAAGCATATCCAACGGCTTGGCAACAACCAAAGCCCCAGTCGCCGTTGTCAGCAAGGTTAAGTAGGCTTAGCCTTTTAGATTCCTCAGCCTTCTACATCGATTAAGTTCGTCATTTTTTACAACTGGCTTTCTACATAAGGAGAGTACGACTGTAACAACTGCTGGATATAAATGTTGCACTCTAGACCTATCTTTTTGCTGCGTAACAACCCATCAGTGGTATGTTCGTACGTATAGATTTCGAAGATATTTTAAACGTCCTATTTCTTATATTCAAAATCACAGTGCAACTTTTCAAATTCCATTACTCATAATTATAGCTGGAGATGTTCAACAGAATCCGAGTCCAACTACAAAGTGCAATAGCTGTGATAAAACGGTACGACGAAACCAAAAATATCAAGTATGTGGTGAGTGTAATAGTATCATGTAATAGTCATGTACACATAAAATGTATACCAATGGGTATACATAGCTATGCATTTTTCCAGAACAATCCAACTATCCTATGGTTCTGTGATACCTGTGCTTGTATGAAACTTCAATATCCTGCACCTCCACCATAATCACTTACTACCGATCAAGAAAGGTGGTTAGCCTTCAAACAACCAAGTGACTTGCGCATTGGGCACTTGAATATAAACAGTTTAACAAGAAAAATTGATCAATTAAGGCTCTATCTCAAAGAAAATAAATTCCATATTCTGTCCCTCTGTGAAACAAAGCTCGATGAGACAGTTAGCGACAGCGAACTTTCTGTTCCAGGATTTAATCTCCTTAGGAATGACAGAACAAGGAAACCTGTAACTGAAGCCACACATGTAACTAAAACTACAAAAACTCTTATTGATGTAGTCATTGGTTCTAATATGCATTTGCACATGAGAACGTTAGTCTTAACTTGTGGACTTAGCGACCATGATATTATTTTAACTGACCTTAATTTTAACTTTAAAAAAAAATAGACATTTTATTAAACAATTTAGAAGTTTTAAACATTTTGACATTGATTTATTTTTATCTGATGTTAATAATATTTAACTGAAAGATATAAAAGAATGCCAAGATGTAAACATGTGTTACAATCTTTTAATTAATCGTCTAAAAAAGTGTGCCATCACCACGCACTATTTGTAACCAAACGCTTTAAATCTACTGGGCTGGCTTGAAAACAGACCAGATATATTTGATTTAATGCACCGAAGAGATAGAATGAAGGCAAAAGCCAAGCGTACTAAAAGTGAGCTTGACTGGCGATTAACTAAAGATCTGAAAAATTGTGTAACTAGTCTATGTAGAGAGGCTAAAGAAGAATTTTATAAATTATATATATATCTGAATATGCAGGTGATTCAGGTAAGATATGGGCGGGCCTTGGGCATCTCCTCCCTTATAAAAGAAATATATCCAAACCCACTTGCATCCAAGTTAATGACACTGTAATAACAGATCCTTTAGAAATTGCTAATTCTTTCAACGACTATTTTATTAATATAGGCTTAAATCTTAACGATAATTCTTCTGCTGAAGCTATTACCACTAACCTTTATGACATTTAAGAAAGTATAATACATACTCCAAGTATTGAAATACCGTGTTGGGATTCAATATTTCGACATTAATTATGTCATCATCGGGAATGAAAAAATTATCCATATTAGCAAGCTTATATGCACTAGTACCAAAAGTGTTTAACCAATCAAAACATTACCTCTAGTAGGTGACATAGCAGTGATTTAAACAAAAGATCAAAGCATTCTTACTC
>NW_022742159.1:1958325-1959446 GCF_011630105.1 Anneissia japonica | reverse complement strand
TTGTTAAGCAAAGGGTGTAGTCTACGTATAGCGAACGCTTCTTTAAACAATAGGATAGACCAGTTTCGGGAGCTGTCAATAATGTTAGTACTAGAAAATATTAAACCTAATTTATTACTTACATTACAGACGACATTACCATTTTCAAGTATACCCTGTAATCCTAAATCCAAATTGGAATGCCTCACAGTTTTTAACATGATCAAATATAACACTATCATATCGTGAAGAATGTTCTTTAAGTCTAGTTATTAAGCACTATCTGTCTTACCAATATAATCAATATTGCAGCCTGGACATTTAAAATGATAGACAGCAGAACTTCTGTACTCCTTAGGGGTTTGATCCTTAGTAGACATAAAATGAGAAACATTTTTATACTGCCATAAAGTTATGAATTTTACCTCTTTAATTAAGTGCTTCTTTACCTTATTTTTTCCTGGTTTTCCTAGATAAGGCAATCAGAATCTAACCCAAATCTTAATCAAGCTATCAGTAGGCCTATGTATACATTTAGGCTCATTTAATTTCTTAAGTACATTATTAACAACTTTTAAAGGGTACCCTTTCCAAGACATAAACTTCCTGATTTTACTAAGCTCTGTTTGAAGTTTATTAGGAGTACACAATCTGTGGGCTCTAGAAACTAAACTACGAATCCAGGAGATCTTATGGTTCCATGGAGCAAAGCTATCATAATGAACATCTTGACCTGTATGTGTATTTTTACGATATAAACTCATGCTTCCTAAACTGTTGTTAAATTGTAAATCCAGAAAGTGTACTGTGTCACTGTTTTCAAATGATTCAAAAGTAAAATTTATCTGCCTATGAAAAGCATTGAAGTAGCTTAGAATTTGCGGGAAATCATTAGGCTTAGCTAATACTAGCGTGTCGTCAACAAAACGAGTATAAAACTTAATAGTACCTGATTCAATAAGTTTAGGAACAATAGACTCTTCTAGATCAGTCATTAAAATATTAGCTAAAACTGTGCCAAGAGACGAACCCATTGAGACACCATCAGTTTGTTTATAAAATTCATTATTACATGTAAATACAGTTTTAGTACAGCAATCTCTAAGTAGCTTCCTTAGCGAATTTTTCTTAAGGTTAGTAGA
>NW_022742159.1:1956047-1958207 GCF_011630105.1 Anneissia japonica | reverse complement strand
AAATTATTAACCGTTAGAGGGCCTAATAAGTTTGATAAGAACATAGCTACTGAATAATAACAAGTACCGGTCGTGTCAATAATAGGTCTTAGGGGTGGAATATTATCAAAATATTTATGTAATTTAGGTAGTCCATGGGCTATAGCAGGCATGGTTGTTACTGGACGAATTTCTTTTTATTCAGTTTCAGTTAGTTCATTTCTATTAAATAGTGTCCGGAGGTAGGCTTGCAAGGAGTTAAGCTGCGTGGTTAATGAACAGTTAGATAGTTTCTTAAACTTAGATGAATCAGAGAACAAGTTCGTCATAGATGTGATATAATCAGTTTTCTTCATTAATGCAACACCATTTCCTTTATCAGGTTTAAGAATTACATACTTATTACGTAAGATTTTTAAAGTATTAATACGTTTGGCATCACAATTTAAATTTAGGTTATCAAATTCAAGAAAGTTACATGTCATTGCACGAATTGAGTTCTTAATTTTCTCACGTTTAATGAATTATTTAGGTAGAGCACCAGCATTTCTTCTGAATTTTCTTTCCAGGGTTTAACTGTTGATTTTGTTCTTAAGGAGATGCAAGGAATCAGCGCCAGAAAAGCAACTAGTCTCACGTTTTTAATCTATCACTCTCTGCAGGCACATTCCCTGACTGTTGGAAAGAAGCTGCTGTCACCCCAATTCACAAGGATGGCAACACCTCTGACCTCAATAACTACCGTAATTGTTTTTAAAAAATTTTAACGAAAATCTATTTTATAATTGTGCTTTATATATTTTACATGTATTACTGTATTTGTTTTGTTATACTGTATGTTTTGTATTTGTTATGAGGGCCTCTTTGAATCAGCATCGCTGTAAGAGCTACCCTCATAAAAGAAAGTTAAATAAATAAAATAATAAAATAAATAGTATTCTTATTATATCTTTATGGAAATACCCTAAAAGAGTCGGCAACAGAGGGCAGCATTATTAAAACAATAGGAGAAATGTAGGCCCGTACCGTATACGGGCCGCCCATCCAGGAACAGTAAATTACTCGGTATTTGATACGGACCACGACCTCACACAGTTGGGAAAAATGGATTTTTGTGGACGTTTTTGTATTTACCAGTTTCAACAGAAATTGGGACACACCCAAACGAAAGAGTGTATAAGCCCTTCTAAAACATCTTTTCATGCGGTTCCTAATAGTCTTCGGTAAATAATTCAAATTATAAAGTACGGTAAGTTCTAAGCTTATTTCTTTGTCTGTCATTGTTAAAAATTGCATCATGCCAACGGTTTTCAATAAACAAACGGGAATTATTTACAATACTACTCATAAACTGTTACATAAAATGTTACAGGCAAAATAAATAAATCAGGCAAAACAACATTTTATTTTTTTAAATAATGAGTGAAACTTAGAAGGGCAATTTTTAACATTTCAATTACAAAGTAAGTTAGAGGAAATTTTCCAACACCGAAGAAATAACATCGAAAGGTCCACTGGTTAATCTCAGATAAGAAAGTATAATACATTCTCCAAGTATTGAAATGCAAGCCATCGTGTTGGGATTCAATTTTTCGACATTAATTATGTCATCATCAGGAATGAATGAACCATTTTTAAATTTGAAAAGGGATTCAAAAATGCTTTGAAGAGGGAACCAAATGGTTATGTCCTGATGAGTATGACTTTCTAAAAAAATAACAACCCGCACGATAAAACACAGAGTTAATTAAAGTAAACTCCAATACCTCGCTCCCACCCGCAATTATAACTACTGTATTCAAAAATACGATAAACACATGCATCAAAGAGTTTAGTAAAAATATTATAATTAATGCCGCCAACCAGTTTACATTTATTAATAATCAAAACAAGAACACGTAATGCAGATGTGCTACTAAACTTTGATGAATTTTGTTAAAAATCCAAAATATTCATAAACACATATCCCACATATTTATTTTAAAGCCCTCGACAACCTCAATTATGTTTTCCATTACAAGAAAATTGGACTACTGCCGTTTTGTTAAACGATTTTGGACGATAATAAACGACTTTTGTTTTAGAAAAATTAAGTGCACTAAGCCATCTGTAAACCAGTTAGAAATAATATCAAGTTTAAGTTAAGTATGTATATATATATGTATGTATGCATATATGTAT
>NW_022742159.1:1953225-1955156 GCF_011630105.1 Anneissia japonica | reverse complement strand
CTGCTACTGCTACTGCTACTGCTACTGCTGCTGCTGCTACTACTACTACCACTACTACTACTATTCCTACCACAACTACTAATAGGACCACCACCACAATAATATAAAAGCATAATCTTAAATAAATATAAATAAATCTACTAATTAAATAATTGTTGAGCTGTTTGATATTTTTTTTTTCAAAATGATACTTACCCGACACAACAGAGCTGATAATAAGCAATGAATGAACGAAAACTATACTCAAAATTTCCAACATTGCATGCTGTTTTGGTTGTTACAACTATAATTGTAGATCTCTAAGTTTGATTTGAGTGTTACTGACGTATAGAGTAGAGGAACCACTGATTTGCTATTCATTATTTGATTCAATTGAATCGATATTACTGACGTTGAATATAAGCACACAATAGTGGGAAGCACTGACATTAAACTGCCTAAAGCAACATATAAATATTTAACAATATTTAACTAACGTATGTGACTTTTAAAAGTAATTGATATTAGGCCTACAAGAAAAAAAAAACGTGATACTTTATCTATTGTAAAAAATGATGGCGCTGTTCATGTTTATATGAAAATACCAAGTTCCACGTTATCTTATTTCCATTGTGTAGCGTCAACGTGGCCACACGTAGCATTATGCTTTGTAGCATAATTTAGACCTCTGTAACATTTGGCAGTTATGCTACGCAAAATTTCACCAAAACGTAGCATAATTTAGGTTGACATTGAAAAATATTTTTAATAAAATTAGAAATATTTGTAATATGTTAATTCCAAAAACAAAGGTTGGTTTGGGTATAATAATGGGGTATGGGTATAATATTAAATATAAATGGGTATAATATTATTGACATGACGTTTTTGCGCCGCCTGCTGTCGGGGCGTACTACTGTATCAGGTGTTCAAAATATAGAGAAATGCTCTCGTACTAAATGAGCAAATAAGCAGCTTTAGATTTTGACGACGCGGCGTTCTACGACGGGCAGTGGAGCGTGAAATCGTAATGCGATTGTGTTGACTTCGGCAACGTGAGTTTTATAAATATGTGCTCTGCAAAATAGATCATGCGATACGAGGGATCCGGAGCGCGTCGTCATTTAAATCGAAACAGCTTTGATGTTGAGACTGGAAGTGCATAGTACGACGTTCATAGTTGACTGAATTCCCCGTCGCAGCTCCCCGCGTCGCCCATTTCGAAAGTTCGCTAAAAACTACAGCGCCGGCAGACGGTCGGAGCCTTCCATTGCACAGTTTACAGTGCACTGAACCACCTTCTTCCTTTATTCTTTGAATTGTATATTTAAATAATAATAGGTATATCCGAGGTCTAGCTTAGGCCTAAACAAGTGACTATGTGAGTGTATAAAAAATATGAAAAATATGAATAAACGCAAAATTGTGTAAGAATATATGAAGGATAGGATAGAAAATTGGAGCTGCTGAAATATTTTCCGAAAATATACAATAGTAGTCAATATGCTACTATTGCATTACGTTTTGGGCAATAATCGGTGGTCTCGGTGCTGTGCTTATTCTTATTATTATTTAAATATATGATTTAAATAGATAAGATTAATTTAACATGGACATAGTAATTTATCCTTAAACAATACATTAAATTTAAATAAAAATGTAATAACGTAAACGAATCAATAATAATAATTAAAACGTGTACATAGCATTAGTACAACAATAATGAGATTAATATTATTTTTTTCAATCTTATAATCAATTTCGTATAGCCGGAACTCACCAGTATTAAAATACGGATATATGGATATATACGGCCACCGTGGATATAATAATATATTTTTTTTATTATTATTATTATTATTATTATTATTATTATTATTATTATTATTATTATTATTATTATTATTATTATTAATATTATTATTATTAGTATTATTATTATTATTATTATT
>NW_022742159.1:1940201-1953218 GCF_011630105.1 Anneissia japonica | reverse complement strand
ATATCATTTTATAATGTATTTTATTCCATTGTGAACATACACCGGCCGTGTTTATCAGCTACACTCACTTAAGTGGTACGTTCCACTTACCACATACTGAATACTCTGCTGTAAAGTACTGGGATGGGTCCATATATTTTCAGGGGGGTGCAAAAAGAAGGGAACTCCTGTATATTTAACACAAGTTTAAATGCATTGGAGAACTGTCTTCTGTTTTGTCACCCTCCCATCTTTCGAGAGACTTAAAAAGCCCACAATAATATCAGCCTTAAATTGTTTCTCATAAATGTCCCCACCTCTAAAGAAAAAAAAGATGCTTATTATTTACCTAACATCTGTACATTTGTTTTTTTTTTTTTTGCTAACTAAAATTTAAAAACATGTTAATAGTTGTGGGTGGGGGACGACTAATCGCAAAAAAAAATAATAATCATATAATAATAATAATAATAATAATGATGATGATTTCAGGACTTTATTTATTCTCAATTAAATCTTATTTTTGTTTCTTTAAGTGTAACAGATTCTTTGTCAACTGTTTTGGGTACTCCTGTAATCTCTTGCCGCCTAGTGATAGATATTTTCTGTTAGATATGTTATTTTCGTTTAGCTGTGTTAATTCACACTATAGTTCTAATTTTGTTCGCCTGTCTTCATGTTAATTGTCGAGTCTTACGGTCTTTGCACGTTTTTGATGTTCTTTTCAGTCGTGTTTGTGTTTTTAAACGGAGTTTTATCTCTAGGTTACCTTCTTCTTACAATCGTATTGTTTCTGAAAATAGTAACATTGATATCTTTTTTTAACAGTCTTAAATATTTCCATTAATTTTTTCATCATCAGGAATGATCTAAAAGTCCCCAATTCTTAAAATTTTCTCACCTCAGCCTCATCCATGATGGATGAGGCTCAGGTGGTTATAGTTTTTTTTGTAGTTTTTATGTATTAAAGTGCCATTTTCCGGCATCTAAAAGTCTCAAATTCTTACAATTGTCTTGCCTCAGCCTCAACAATGATGGGCTGATGTGGATGGATTGGTAGTTTTCATAAATTTTAAGTATTCAAGTGCCGTTTTCGGGCATCTAAAGTCTCATCGTCAAAATGTATTCATCTGCCTCCCAAAACCATGGTGGGGCTCAGGTAGGTATCGTACATTTTGTACAATTCAAGTGCTATTTTTTGGACATTTATACAAGTCTCAGATTTTTAAACATTTCTTTTTTTTTATCTTTTGTGGGAATTTTTAAACGTTTCTCACCTGAGCCCCAACTATTGTGGGGCTCAGTTGGATATAGTAGTTTTGGTTTTTTTTAAATAATTTTAAGTACTTAATTACAACTTTCGGGTACGGTTTTTTTTAGTCAATTCGTCAAAAATAAAAAGAATTAAATGGTAAATTTAAGTTCCATTTCTGGGATAACATACTGAAATGTTCGCGTCACCGCCAACCATGGTGTCGCTGACGTGGTGTGGATTCTCATTTCATCAGCACCCTCCTTCCTTATATCCTGCATACGCCACTGTTGCTGAAAACAACAGCTAAGCAAAATATATTTTCATTGGTTTTGTTGTTCATGTGAATGACTGATAGGTTATTACTTTAAAACAATGCTAAAAACACACGTTTCAATGCCAACACAGACACATGTAGGACTGAGCTGAGAGACTCCGAATTAGTAGCGTGACGTTTGTTATGCAGTGATCATGCGCTATAGAAATGGAAGACCATGATTACATGGCAATGTACCTCTGGTAGGGTCTACAGTACAATCAGTGTAAAAGTGTAAGATATAGGTTAGTGTGGATTTAAACAATGTCCTAATGGTAATTTTCAATATAAGTGTCAAGGAAATTAAGTATGATTGTTGGAAATAGGGTCAACATTTTATTTTTATTTCTCACCTTGACCATCGCCTTTGCAAACTGGACGAAGGTCTGGATCCGCGCCTGTATCATGATGGCTTGTATATATTCACGTGTTCCGTTTATTTACAATTTTTAGCACAGAAATGTAAAATAAAAATTCACAATAGATTAATGTGTTGGTGTTTACTTCTATTTTCGAGAAGTAGTAGGCTTAAATATTTTGATGAGTTCATATGACATTTAAGTGTGTAGACCCAATCTTGTAGGTACGTAAACAATTACATTCTAGAAATGAAACATTAAACATACAAGAGACCAAGGGAATGACTGCAACACTGCATTGGCATGGCCACCAGAAGAAAAGCGAAGAAGACCAAAAACAACATGGAGACGAATGGTGGAAAAAGAACGAAATAAATGACGATGGACATCATGGTGGGGTGGGGGAGCAGCTAGAGTTGCAGCAGCCAACAGGGATAGATGGAGGCATTCTGTTGAAGCCTATGCGACACATGACGCGAACAAGTTAATTAAGGTAAGGTAAGAAATGAAACATTAACCTGTAAAATGGTAAGGAAATTTGCACAATACTTTAATTATAATTTGAGTAGGATGAAAATATTGTTGGATTGTGCTTTTTGACGACGGAGTCTGAATAATTACCCTACTAAACGTGCAACGTGCAGCTGTTGCTGCCTACAGTCAACTCTTCATAACAATTCCATCTTTCTTATTGGTTACTTTATTAAATATTTTTATTAGCAGAATATTCATTAAAAAATTAATGAATTGAAATTGGGTGGCCAAGCTTCTGGTGACGAAGCAGAGATCACATCGAACTGGACTCTGACGTGGATGAAGACGATATAATCGACATCGAAGACCTCGATATCATGTTGGCTCATTGAATGCTGGGCATTATTATCAAAGAAAAAATGTTTCGAAAAATGTGTTGTACTTAAATTTCATGAACAAAAAGTTAATCGTAAATTAAAAAAAAAAAAATGTCCCATAATAATAATAATAATAATTATAAGAATAATTATTATTATTATTATTGTTATTATTATAGTAGTAGTAGTAATAAAAATAGTAGTAATAAAAATAATAATGATAATAATAATAATAATAATAATAATAATAATAATAATAATAATAATAATAATTTTTTAATAATCGCCGCTCTCGAATAAGCGCCGCACAGAAGCCTTCAAAAATGTGTATAAGCGCCGCGGCGCTTATTCGAGCATTTAAGGTCGTACCTACCTGACATAACAAGACTAGTGTATAGCGATGAAATAAAAAAACTGCGGTTCAACATTTTCTGCATCCGGCTGTTAGGTTTTTACATTTACAAATTTTGACTTTCAGGCTCAAATTGACTATGTGTTACTAACACTGAAGCAGTTTTGCGAGAATTTAAAAGCAACACAATAATGCAACAGCTGGGAAAATTGGTGGCGCTGTAATATCAGTTACCAATTTGTCGGTACATATTTTGAGGTAGAGTATTAGACCAATCATAATTGTGACGGATAATGGATATGCCATTATTGCCAACTCTTGATTGCGTGCTGTTGTTGTTGTATTAGAGGAGCTATATTATAAAATTGAGGAAGGCCTTTATGTTTGTGCCGATTTGCCGATAAAAAGTTTAAAAAAAAATGTAAATTACCAACCAAGTACTGTAGATTACAGTATTTACTGTAGTTATTATCAAATGGAATTGGAATAAAAACTGCATTACATCATCATTGAAAATAGCAGCAATTATTGATAAATACAATATACGAGGAATATAAAAAATGTATTAAAGTAATTACACTTTACTTAGTGAATAAAGCCTTAAGCAAACATTAGTTCCTTATTATTTCCAAATCCATTTAATTTCTGCACATCTTTTGTTTAGAGACAATGTTGTTATCTATAATGATGCATTTCATAAATTTAATGACTTTGACTGAACGCTTCAACGGAACTAGACACACAATATTAATTAAATGAGATCATTCACCCGATACACCAACTCAACACACGATACACCCGATACAGCAAACATGTGTGTTTTCTGTCTGGCCTGTTACCGTCTGCAGAGCCAAAAATTCCAGGGTTTTTGCTCTCTGGACGAGGAACCGTGGGTGTATCGGGTGCATCATTGTACATACGACCTTTAGTTCTATCAACGAAGGAAGATGTGTAAACATTAAATGGAATTTTTTAAACTCATAAAATAGGAGCTAATAAAGAACTACGTTTTGCCTCAGGCTTTATATTCACTAACTAAAGTGTAATTACTAATTTGCATTCCTGATATATTATTTTAATTGCTGATATTTTCTTCTATGATCATTTTAATGGCTTTTTATTTCAGACCCATTTGATAATAATCTGCAGTTAATGTTCCGCTTCATTTTATTCTTAATTCATTTTTGACTTTCATTATTTATGTATAATACCCATAGTATGGGCATATCTTTTGTCAATTTTCACTGGATTGTTTCTGTGGAAATCTAAAAAAAAGACCCACCATGGACAATAACCACACACAATGTTAAATTCCATTGTTAAAGTGGGGTGACGGGGCAGTGGGGTGAAATTTTTGTGTGGGTAGGTTTCACTTTGACTTCCTATTATACACCTTTATTTCATTATTATACTTTAAAAAACAAGCATGTAGGTTAATAAGCATTGTTTGTAGATTTCTTCAATCATTGTGCTTAAAGCTTTCCATTTTGTAGTCATCTTAACACAACATTACTTCTAAACTTTATGGAAATTCAAATGTAAAATTTGTAGTAAAATTTTAATACAGCAATAACATTTTCTATAGTTATGGTATTTTCAGCATTGTTTAGTTCGTAAATATTGTAACTTTATTAAAATTTCTAAAAGGATTTGTACCAGTTGGGTTTCTGAGTAGTCGTTGAAACAATAACAGGCAGACACACAGACTATCAACTATTCATCTTCAGTTGTCTTTAGGCCGGGTTTTACAACCCATACTGGTCACTTATATCACTTATTAGCTCCTTTTATTTCTCTCTGTCGATTGCTCGTTTTTTGTGCTTGTTTAATAGTCAAGGCCAATGTCTATATCATAGTGAGCCATAGTTTCTGTCGTCCTACTTTCTTTTTAATTTTTCCTTCGGCTTCGGCAAGTGCTTGTTTGACCATCGTAGACTTTTCACATCATGAATGACCTTGGACCATTGAGTAGCCCCAGTAATATCATAAACTTTACAGTTCCTCATTGTTTTAGGATAACTGATTCCCAACAGACGTCTTAAGAGTCGTCTGTGAAAGGCATACATTGTTTATTTTAATGTTGTTGTAAGAGTCCATAGCTCTGAGTTGTACAGGAAAATACTAGATATGAAGGCAGTGAAGATTCTGAATCGCTACGATTGCGCAGTGACGACGTGCAGGCCTTCTCGGAGGCACAGTCAAATCTCACTATCAACTATTTTGTAACATTATGCCATTGTTTTTGTTCTAGCCATTTCTTTTCACTTAGCTAGAACAATGCCACTGCATTGGCTTTCTAGCCACCCCACCCTTTTTGCACAGACTGTGGATTTTAGCTTTTGTATTAGCCTTTTCACACGTAGACTCAGCTAGTGTTTAGTTTTCAACCAATCACCAGCAAGTCTCACCAACCAAAACAGATATAAGTATATCATATTTTGGTATATCTGCAGATATTATTCTCATGAAGACGATTGGAGCAACTCAATCGAAACGTCGAGATATTCTCAACCAACAACAGTTCTTTTCAGAACTATCTACGCGGTGTACAGAAAGCATAATACATATAACTATTACGTAACATATGCCAGTAGATACCGTGGATTAGTTCCATGCGTGTGCGTGCATCTATATACACGACTGACACACGCCACTAACGTGACGTATCACAACAGTACTGACTTCTTTTAAAAAATACTTTTAATTAAATAGTTCCCCTCAACTAAACACAACAATTTATATTCATAAAGGCCATCGAAGAAATAATAATTATAGTTACAATTCAATCAAAATAGATAACAAGATATTAAGATCGTATTAACATACATGTTGTCAAAATAATTTAATAAGTTTTATACGTCGTAATGTAATTTTTAACACAATGTAACCTAATTCAAAGATAAAGGTTTCTGTCTATGAAAAGCATTAAAGTGACGTAGAATGTGATGGAAATAATTTGTTTTAGCTAGTACTAACCTGTCGTCAACAAAACGAGAATAAAACTTAATGATACCTGAATCTATAAGTTTAGGAATAGAGTGTTATTAGTTCAGTCATAAGGCGAGTCGGTTGGCCGAGCGGTTTAGACAGGGGAAACGTGACATACAGCCATATTATCGGCGTTCATGGTTTGAACGGCACGCTCGCCTATGGTTCCGGTGGTGGAACAAGTCTTCTCGGATAAGGACTCTAAATCGTAGGTCCAGTGTACACAATTGGCTCGTGTGCACTTTAAAGAACCCAGTACATCATTCGGAAAGAGTAGGGGGTTACCCCGGTACTGGTTCATTTTCAGTCCCCGTCCGGTCACAGAAGGAGCGTTTACGTTGCGGCCCATGCCACGTATCCATCCTACCTGCGAATCCTTCTACCACACTACGTAAGCAAGATCATACACAATAGCTACGTAGTGACTCGATAAGAATAGAAGGAGTTCAGGCATTATACTATTGGCTAAAACTGGGCCAAGAGATGGACCCATTGAATCACCATCAGCTTCTTTATTCATTCACTACTTAACTCAACTTTACTTTACTGCAATCAGGAATATAATAACATTTGATTGAAGTTTAACAATTCTCTTTCTTTGAAAAAACACCTTGCATAGAAATTAACCGTTTAAGTAATCTAGGCCTATAGTATTAGCACCATCTGTTCCGGAATATTGATTTAAAATGTATTGTATTCTAATTGTAAATTTATCAATTAATTTTATTGTCTTTTAGGCTTACATTTTTCTTTAATTAAATAGACCAATGCGTATGTTTACAAATGCAGATTATAAGTAACTTGAGACGTTTAGGACTTTTTAGAAATTATTGAATGTAAATAAACTATATATATTTTTAGAATTGTAAATATTCTTATATATATATCCTTTTCAGAAGTTTTCCCTGTGTAGATCAATCATTTTTTTAATTCTAAATTGTAATTTTTAAATTTTAATCACTATTTTAAAGTTATATGAGCCCCTAACCCTTTTGTTTTCAAATTCAATACCCTCATTATTTTAATGGGCAAGAAGATTCTTTTGTGACTGTAAATCCAGCACTGGCAGACTTATCTCCCTTTTGTCTCAATTTTCACTCTCATTGTTACCAATTTCTAAAGATCACACAATAATAGTGGACTATAAATTTTAAGGAAACATGACAAACCTAACACGTCACGCTACACATCGCCACCTAATAACACCACCTTTTGTTTTTTCATATTTCAATAAACCCTCAAATCCCACCTTCATATGCTTCAACCATTATGAGTTAAATAAAATTAATAAAATTATTTAAAATAAATTATGAATTATGATGACGTAACATTCTATTGTTGGCCTATACCTCCATATATACTACTTAAGTAATCTAGGCCTATAGTATTAGCACCATCTGTTCCGGAATATTGATTTAAAATGTATTGTATTCTAATTGTAAATTTATCAATTAATTTTATTGTCTTTTAGTCTTACATTTTTCTTTAATTAAATAGACCAATGCGTATGTTTACAAATGCAGATTATAAGTAACTTGAGACGTTTAGAAATTATTGAATGTAAATAAACTATATATTTTTTTAGAATTGTAAATATTCTTATATATATCCTTTTCAGAAGTTTTCCCTGTGTAGACCATGTAGATCAATCATTTTTTTTTTATTCTAAATTGTAATTTTTAAATTTTAATCACTATTTTAAAGTTATATGGAATTTATATGAATGTTTAAATTGTAACTATTATTCAACCAATCCTGTCTTTGTAGTTTAAAATTGTAATTCTTTTTATTTATATAATTATTTATTTTTATATGAACCTCTTTCGTGCATTTGTCAATGCCTCGATGTTGTGTCAACGTGAGGCGCTATATAAATCCAGAATTATTATTATTATTACTAAAGGGTAAAGGTAGGAGAATAACCAATAACTTGCAGCGTCATTGTGCTGAATTGCGTATGGGCGTGGTCCAGTACTACCTAGCCGTAAAATGGTTTTTTTAAAGTGCACACGAGCCAGATGTATACACTGGACCTCCATTTTAAGTCCTTATCCGAGAAAACTTGGTTCTACCTACCGAACCATGGGCGAGGAGCGGATGGAGCCAGCGAGCTAGTGGCGCCCCTGCCTTACCGCTCGGCCACTGGACTCGCAAGAGAGATATAGAGATCTTCTATTAATTATTGGCCTGTTCATCTATTGGAAAAATTAAGAACCTACAGTACTTAAATGCAAGACATTTTAAACTCATCACTTTTATGACTAAATTGGATGGCAGTCGCTTGCCTCCCTCCAAAACTATTATAGAGTATCACCGTGTCCTAAATATGCATGGGTTCAGGTGGCTAATTTTATTATTTAAAGCAATAAAAGCACATAATGATAATTTGAAATGGCAAGTGCCTAATAAAATTAAACAATGATTTTATAGCTGTGATTTACATAATATGTACGTAAACAAAATATATCAACCGACAACAAAAGCTGGTTCGAACGAGAGAAACGTGAAACGCCCATTAACTTTTACAAACAATATAAAGGCAAACCAAAATATGAGAAGTAGGCCTACTTATTGGATAACCAAATGTAAGGGAACCAGCCAAAAATGTAAATCTAGTACAGATTTCCTGGATTTAGAAGCGCGTAGGGAATCATACCACCTAATACACTCCATTACACAATAGGTACGGATAGAAACAAATAGTTGCATATTATATAAATCAAGATAGCCGTTAACACTATTGAATTATATATAAATCATCAAAGAAAGGTAAATACAGTGTTCGAATAAAGGATATAATAATACTTCGTGTAGCATAGCTCTCAACGAATGTAGTCCTGTAAATAAATAAATGTATAAATTAATTCATTCAGTTCAATCATTAATTAATTAATTAATTAATTCATTCATTCATTCATTCATTCATTCATTCATTCAATCATTTCATTCATTCATTCATTCATACAATTATTTATTCATTCATTCATTCATTCATTCATTCATGTATTCATTAATTCATTCATTCATTTATTCATTCATTTATTCATTTATTTATTCATTCATTTATTCATGCATGCATGCAATAATTCATTCATTCATTTAATTATTTATTTATTTATTATGTGTTTGTTTATTTTTATTTATAAATTATGTTGCTTGTTTGTTTATTTAATGTTAATCGTAGTTAAGATTATTTCCTCTCGATATATTTTGATATTATATACAAAATTAAAATCTATACTTATGAAATAAGGAGCTTATTTCTCGATAAATAACGAAAGTGCAAGAACACGAAGCTGGTACGGCCTATAATAATATTATCACCGTGTCCTAATTCGTCCTAAATATGGATGTTTCCAGGTGGTGGCCAAATTTATCACTAAAGCAATAAAAGCACTTGAGGATAATTTGAAATATTAAGGGCTTAATAAAATTTATAGTCTTTATAATTATGATTTACATAATATATACGTATGTATTAAACCAGCTGGTCAAAATAGCTTAAAATACTCAGTTAGTGGCGTAACTAGGTTGTGAGTAAGGGCCCTGGTTCAAGAGTACAGTCGGAAATCTCTATGTTCCATTATAAATACATCAATAATAAATGGTATGGTTCTAACGATTGCAAAGACGTCTCAATGGCTACCCCATACACAAAGGTATAATGCAACAGACAATGCCTTAGCAATTAAATGCCAATCTCAGTGGTATGCCACATAGTTAAAATAATTGTTGAAAAGCAAGTCAGACCAAATTATTACCTCAATAAATGTTTTTAATATATATTTCCACCATGGTTTACCAATATTCTTTCAGGAAGTACCACTCAACTGTTACAGGCCTTCACCGTGTAATGATTGGCTAGAATCCATTATTGACTGCGAAATGATAGTTACGTGCTTTATTTATATTGAAAAGTGTTTTGACACGAAAATCATACATTACTACTGGAAAATATGAAAACTATAGATGTAAAGTAAACTAGTTATTGTGGTTCCAAAATTAATTACCTGAAATGAAGTAAATAATTAAATGTCATAAATATTATTATTAATAATAATAATAATAATAATAGTGTAGTTTTGTATAGCGCACATATCCATCTAATGTAAGATGCTCAGGGCGTTTGATATGTGGACTAGGACCTACTGAACCTGCAGTAGTTACGCTACTGAAAATACCCCACTTCTAAACCATAATAAAACAAAAAGAATGTTAAAGGTAAAGATTCCCTTAAAAATGTAAATTCGGACATTTTTTTAATTAATAAATGTGTTAAGATTGTTTTCTGTCACCTGTACTGTTTTAATTTATGAATTGAACATAGAAATTTAGGTTGTTTTTGGCGAAAGAAAACGAATTAAAATTGCTTTTACAAACCGCAAGCGATTTCTAAAAAAAACAAAAATGGAAACTTACATTTAATTAATTTAAACAAGATAATATGAGATTACAATCCCTCGCCCTGTTGCACCTTTAATGGTCGATCCGCTAGAGTCGTCTCGGCCTAGCCAAATGAGACCTAGCATCCGAGGGCGCGGATCTGTTTTTGAAATGTTGGGAGACAGTCGTGAGTCGACACCTACCTCAGCCCCTCCATGGTTGGGGCTGAGGTGGGAGAACGAGGAGGAAGGAGGAGGAAATACTGTATATACCTTTAGATGGCCGGACAATGCAATCTTATAGTAAAATTCATCATCACATGTGGAATGAATGTATAAAGACCTTCAACCAGCACTAAACAGGACAGTCGTGAGGGACACCCACGTTGGTTGGAACTGAGGTGGGAAAATTTGAGCATAGGCCTATAAGTACATTAAGATGGCACTCTTATTTAGTAAATGGTAAAATTATTTATGGAATGAATGTAGAAGACCAAGAATCAGCACTAAACACGTTATTATGACACAACACACATTGATGGAGTAAATAAAAAGGATAACGAATTATACCTATATTAATTTCAATATTAATGAACAGGAATACTTTCATATGGTTTATGGAAACCCTCTTTGGAAAACTATAGACTCCCGAATATTAACTATTCCTGTTCAATTTTTATATGTAATAGTCTGTCTTCTATTTTAAAAAAATGAGAACCTATAGTATAAATGGCAAGATTAATTTTGACAGCAAATAATAATATTGCAAGAAAGGCACTTCTTTATGCTAACTCCGATGGCTGTCGCTTGACTCTCTCCAATACTATCATAGTCATCATCGTGTCCTCAATATGCATTAGTTCAGGTCGCCAAATGTATCGCAAAAAGCAATAATAGTACTTGATGATAATTTGAAATGCCAGTGGCTTAATAATAATTATTATTTACCAATTTACTCTTTTGGATATACACCATAATTTTGGATGTGTGCCACTGTAATAAATGTGATAGGCCTACCATATAATACTGTTATTATATTTATAAGATTTGACGGTTACTGTGAACTACATATAAGAAGGAGGTAGACCTAATTAAAGAAAACATGTGTTATTAATAGGGTGTCTATAAAACGAAGACCAAAGACCGAAGACCCAAAACCCCAAAAGACCCTTATTTTTCCTCTTCTGATGATAATACGCCAGGCTGTCACAAAATAAAAATTACGAATTTCTTTGGGTGTCTGTTTGTGAAATTTTAAATGGTCTTTGTTTTATAGACACCCTATATGGGTGTTTAAAAATTGAAAACTGAAGACCCGACAAACGAAGACCTCCAAATATTTCTTAATTATCTTATTGAAAGATTTCAGAATCATCATAAAACAGTTCTCAAATACTTATTTCATTAGTTCATCACGATTGACTAAAGAAAAAAATGTGGGGTTTTCGTTTTGTAAACTTTACTTATTATAATGATGGTGGTGATGATAATGATGATACAGGCCAAGTGATGATGATGATTATGATTACGACGGTGGTGATGACTATGATAATCATGATAATGACAATGACGACGATGATGACGGGTGAAGGTAATGACGTTGACATAGGGGGTGGCATGGTTAGTGATAGAAATACTAATGCAAACTAAAGGAAAGCGAGTTCAAGCTGGAAAGGGCCCCGGCCATGGTGCAAGGACAAAAGAAAGCCAGGAAAAAATAAGCGGCTTTCATTAGATATAGACTAATTTGATTGAACCCACTGGCCCACAGTTATGATTTTGTGGAAAACCACTTTTTGAAAGATTGTTTATCCTCTTATTACGTCCCGAGCAGAACGCACAATTAAGAGCTCAAGTTACAACCGAGGATAATAATTACATAGCGCAAATAAAGTAGAGAGTGTGTTAGTGGTAATAATTAAAAGGCGTATAAAATATATAGTGAAAAGTTTGGTTAGTAATAAAAATTAATGCAAATAACGTGTGCTGTGTAACATATGCAGGTAAGATGAAATGATCACGAATTTCTTCCTGGGCGTGGTTTGGTGATATTGTATAGGCCAACACTATATATACCCTCACGCAAACCACGCACACCACTCGTCAGAAAGTGCTTTAATAAACAAGATTTTCGTCAACCTCGTGTTTTCAGCAACCGTAAGTAAGGTGAGGATATACAGTAGAAAATAATAATAATCAAAAAAACTTAAATTAATGTAAAATCAGTATCGTCGGATACCTTTGAAATATAATACAATTTTAATTTTAACCATGTTGCAACTAGAAAGGTAAGGTTAGACATGGAGTTGCACTGGTCCTTAGAAAGAAATACATTAGCTTCGACTTGTCTTTTTCGCAATTTCAGTGTTATCTCCAATATGCTCTTTTGTGATTCTATCTGTTAAAGGAGTCCCAGTGGCTACCGGATCGAATCAACCAACAAAAGACTTCATGGTATAATTAGTAAGACATTCGCCGGTTCGATTATCGGTGGAGGCTGAATTTCTTCTTTCATTCTCCAAAAATCCAATTTATATC
>NW_022742159.1:1916368-1939644 GCF_011630105.1 Anneissia japonica | reverse complement strand
ATATATATATATATATATATATATATATATATATATATTAAGCGGTAAAGAAGAGGAATCTGGCAAAGCATTTAACGACAAGACAGGTTCTCCGAAAAGATACTCTTTAATAAATAAATTATGATATAATAGAGGTTCTGAATTTGCTATTAATGAACTAACGCTGTCCAACTACGCATGCGCAAGAGTGTGAAGCATTAGTTCCTTTAATCCTATTGAAATTTCCAACAAAGGCCCAATGAATTGACAGCAGGTCCTGGGTTCCAATCGCCTTCGGAGCAATTCAAGGCAAAACAACCTGCGTTGAAGAAAAATTCGTCATACTATGCATGGAAGAACCTAGAATTATAAGGAAAATAAACGAACTACTAGTGCCGTCAGAACAAATCTAAATATGAAAGGGAACAAAACAGGTGACAAATGGGTATAACAACAATAAACAACCTTAGGCAATCAGTTGTCTGATGACCGCCATAGGGTAACAACCAAGGCCCGTTGCGAAATATATGACAATTAACTAGAAATTGCAAATTGCAAGTGAAGTGCTGCGAAGTACAACTGCATATAAATGTTCTTCGAACAAAATTATTTATGCGAGCCAAGTGAAAATAATGAATAATAAAAATATAACAAATAATATGAGACACGACCCATTGGTTGTCTATATTAGAACACTCCATTGGGTAACAAAGTCGTAATTTTTCCTTTTTGTCAAAAAGTGTCTATAGCTGTGAATTATGGTTTAGGTTTTTTTTAAATAAAGTTTCAAAAATTTCTATAGTATGTGGAAATGTAGTTGATTACCAAAGGTTACAATTTTCATTTTGAAGACTGCATGGTCTAGGAAGTGTAGGCCTACATTTTTTATGGGGCAAGTATCCAAGGGCGGGTTTTCTAGGGGCGAGTTGACTGCCAAAGAGTGTTGCCAAAGTGCGAGCCAGCGTGTTATTTGATCACAAGTTCGAGACATCGCAAGTGTGAGAGCCAGCGAGCCATGACGTCACGACAATAGATACGAGACGTTACTCGAGTTGTGCGAGGTATCGGCTGAGATTTGTGGAGTACAATTAAAAAAACAACTATAGGGCTAATAATGAATTATTGTGATGTTAAATAGACAATGTTAGCTATCAAGGAGCGACGTTGTTTTTCATTGGGACCTTTGTCCCTTCAAGGCTAGGCCTATAACATCCTAGCTAGTCTAGGCCTAGAGGGATAAGGCTAGCGCGACACGTGGACGTTGGTACGTGTTGGTTAGTCTACAAACGTCGCCTAAAGTAATTGATTTTACCCGGCAGAAACTCCGCTTTTCAGTCGTCTTAGGCCCTTGTTTTTTTGACAAACAATGACCTTTCAGAGGTCAAATTGCTGTCAAGAATATGAATTGGCTGCTGCGGAGCAATAAGAAGGGGTGTTTGTTGTAGATGGGAGTGTGTGTTACGCAAAAGGGGTTAGATATTATCTCTTTTTTGTGAGATTATTGATCTCTGGAGTCGAAATGATTGATTGACTAATTAATTGATTGATTGATTGATTGATTGATTGATTGATTGACTTATACTAATACTGATTGAATTTACAGATGCGGCCATCACTAGATACGCATGTGAGCATAAAAACATGCATATCAACTGTGGCAACAACAAGATTAATATTTTGTGTGCCAGCTACGGACGTTCTGTTCCCTATAAGCAACGCTGTTGGTCCTCCACCAAATACCAAGACACGACGTGCATTGCGCAGTCATCAATAACTAAGGTCAACGAGAAATGCGATGGAAAACCGTCGTGTACAATCCAAGCTAGTAACAGAGTGTTTGGTGACCCCTGTGTCTACACATACAAGTATCTGAAGGTTTCGTACGAGTGTAAGTATAATTGTATGGTTTAATTTTGTATAATTTTTAAATATTTGAATTCTGGGAATCCGTGACAGCCGCAGTGTAGAACTGTACAGACATGAAACGGCTCGGCTATCCTTTGAAGTAGAATGGTCAAGTGGTTACTGTACCGTACGTTTCCACGCTTCGAGATTCGGTTATAAAGCTATATATAAATCTGACTATATTATTTTCCATCGATTCTAGTGTTATATTAAAGGTCTTTTAGCTTTATACTTTTCAGTCTTTTAGCTTTATACTGAAATTTAGTTTATAGTCCACCACAATTTCACAGGGGTGGCGCTAGCGGGGGAGAGGGGCGTCGGGGAGGGGCAGAGCCCCGTCGGGGAGAGCTCCCCAACCCCCGGTCGGGGAGAAAAACCACAATTCGTCGGGGAGAAAACAAAATTATATGTATTTTCTACATATTAGTAGACTCTAAAATCGATTAAGTAAGCCTTTGAAACCCCTAAATTGTCTAAATGGACAATTTTCGGCACATTTTAGGCGACGCTCGACCTTGCCCACTTTACTATTGCCCCCCACCCACCGTCGAGCAAATCCTGGCGCCACCTCTGCAATTTCATGCGATATTGTCAGTCTACTAGAATTTGTGGTCAGTTGTGTACAATTATAAATAATTAAAAGTAATTCGTCTTGCATAATAAATTGACATAGGCCTAATATTAGTTAATCGTTAATTCTCTTTTACAGGTGTGTTGTAACAAGTTGAGCAACTGGAGGTTGTGATCACCCCGGTCGCGTTTAATGACAACAATATTTTATAACTTTGATAATGCTATTTCTAAATCTAGACATTTGAGCAATTATAGGTATCCTACAACTGTTTTTCTATAACCTGTCTATTGTCATGTTTATTATTATTAGAGTAGAGAAGAATATACCTTAATATTAATGCAGACTGTCCAGATATATCTATTCCGGCGCGGGTGTAGGGTGTTGCACGGGAAACGAACCACCGGTTTTTCCACTACTGCATTTCACGTTGTTAACAGAATTATTTCGAAACATATATTATGACCACGAATTGTATTATCATTGAATACTTAATTATCTGTATAATCACATTTACATCTAGGCCTAGCTTATATTATAAAATTGGTGCACTCTCGTTTAACAATTCTAGATCCGCCAATGTATCTGTTGAGAAGGTACGTCATTGACGCTGGTAAATATAAGATTTCAAAATTCATGTTCTCCTGTCATTAGGCTAATTTCTTTTCAAATTAATTATTAAAGTAAACTCTGAACTTTTCCGGCTCTACCATTCCCATGTACTAATGTATAGCCCGGTGGTTATTATAGTTTGTAATAGCCTTTTTCACAGTACACTATTGTGGTTTATAAATTTATCTCTTCGCTTGGAATTTCCACGTGCATTCGCGGCTTTACATAATAAAATGTATTTACAAGCAGAACCCTAACATTAGTAGTTGTCAATTTAATTAGTGGCGTCTTTTCATTTTGTCAGTTTTTTGTTTTTGTTTTTTGGTTTTTTTTAAGTTATCAACTTTTAAATGGAACCCTGATTGATACAATCAACCTTTATGAAGAAAATCTAACTTCTTATAGTGCTATGAAAGTCAAGTTGAGGATTTTTTCAGAGAATCAAGAAACACTATTATGCATCGTGCGTTGTACGTCTACCTGTTCGGCGTAATGCGTTTTAAATAGCAAAAATTAATATCATTCTAATTTTCAATGTTCAAACAATGTAATTCAACTGACGAATTCCCTTATATTTAAGCATATACTCTATTCAAGTTATTAACACAAATTAGAAAGTAGATGGCGCTGTCGTAATCAGGTGACACAATTAACCGCTGAACATTGAAAAGTTAAAGTTTATAAAACTGGTGATTCAATTAGAATCACACCGCAAAAATCTGAATGCCTAGCTGGGAATAACCTCCAGTCCAGTACTGTTATCACGTAATAACACTGCAAAACAACTGACTAGGCCTACTAAGATACGGCTAGTGAATTCTGAAGTAGGCCTATGCCTTACGTAAACATCAGCATGTGCGTGAGAAAAGTGACGGTGAAAGTCATTATTTTCTGTCAATAAATCTGAAATATTGATTGATATTTACTTCTTGCGATCGAGACTTTTAATAATATAATATAATATAAAAAATAATAAAAGCATTAAAGGAGAGCGGCTTCCAGCACAAAATGAGTTTCAAACCATCACCTGGAAACAACAAGCCTCAAAGAAAACGAAACATCTGGTACAACCCTCCATTCAACCAAGCTGTAAAAACCGCCATCGGCATATCCTTACTGAACTTGGTTAAAAACACTTTCCTGTAGGCAGTACTCTTCTCAGCTATTCAACAAAAATAATGTCAAAGTTTGCTATAGCTGTTCCAAAAACATGGGAAACATCAATCAGTCCTACAACAGCAGAATTCTTCGCACCAAACCACATGAACCATCTAATACATTCAACTGCCGAAAGAAAGATGAATACCCACTATCAGGAAACTGCCTTTTGCATCTTCAATTATCTACAAGGCCACCGTAACCACAAATGATGACGTGAAAGAGTACATCGGACTCACAGACAACACATTCAAAACCAGATTTACAAATCATAAGCACATATTTAGCTCTCCGAAGCATCAGAACAGCACCGAATTATCAAAACATGTATGGAAACTTAAAGAAAGCAACACCCAATTCAACATTAAATGATCCATAATTGACAAAGCTACGCCATACAGTACCGTACACAATACAGTACACATACACAACGCTGCAATTTCTGCCTTATAGAGAAATTTCACATAATTCATTCAAACAAACCATCAACTTTAAACAAAACGAACGGAGCTGCAATCAAAATGAAGACACCGAAACAAATTCCTACTCAAGAATACGTAACACATACACCTGCTGAACCTCATATACACCTACATTATCTTCCTATCCATTCACTCATGAAGACTGCTACTGCATGAAACAGCTGTAGAGTAAATTAAAGCTCGAGATAACCTTTTTTTATATTATGAAAGAAATAGTCAGGGGCTTGGATGGAACAAAACGTGTCTTTAATCATCAAGCTTTCGAGCTTACGCTCTTCATCAGGATCTGTACAAAAGCATCCATAAAACAGTACAAAATGGTCTTAAAATATAAAAACTACTTATTAAAATAATTTACATTAAAAATACCTACGATTAAAATACATCAAAATTAGTCTACCATGCATAGTGATTTCCGTTATTTAGTTTATAATAAAATATATCCTATATGTATATAAAAAAATTTAGTTATTTAATACAAATTTATAAAAGCAATTCGTGAAACTTACTGAATTGAAACGTACATATATCTTGATTTGACTTAGGGGTGTTACCCTGATTAATTTTGTAAATCCGTTAATTAGAATATTATGTAACCCGTCCTTTCTCTGTAACTCTGTCCTTTCGGGTTTCATAATTAATTATATGCTAATTAACGGACTTACAAAATTCTAATGCCACGTCAGCAACAAACGTACTAATTCATTCCACAATACTAGAGCAGAGACCAAGATTTGTATTAAATAACCAATTTTTGTATATATGTATATGTGTATGTATATATATATATATATATATATATATATATATTGTCTCTTATACACATCTAGATGTGTATAAGAGACAGTATATAGACACATATACATATACAGACCGTTAGTATTTAAGATTAAAATGATTGAACTCAATGGTAATTAAACCAGAGCGAATTAAAACAAAAATAAGAGGTTTAACAGTAGGTTTGATTAGGCGTAGTTTCGTTCTACACGTACATGGTGCAATACTCTTCAGATAAAATTACCTAATGACTAAGATAGATTAATAACACAGATTAATTAATTGTAAAACTGAGCATGTGCAGAATAAAAGCGGTAATACAAAAGCAGTGGTAGACTATGACCGTTAAATGACTAACAATAGATTAAATAGCGTGTCTGCAAGCTGTGACTAGTTCATTTTGCCTATTTAAGGTGGCCATGGGGGACTTGCAAATGATGAAATATTTTTCCCATAGGCACAAATTTCATCTTTTAGATGCTGGGTTGTATGCTTTGGCTTTTTCGAGGGTTTTTCTTTTAAGTGTATAGTCCATATTATTGTCCTTTAATTCCCAAATATATTTACTCAGTTCAGTGTTATATTTCTTGGTTGGGTTTCTGAATGATGCTGTGTGGTTGTTATAACTGGTCTTGATCGCGTTTTCCGTGAGTCTAACGTACGTTTGGTCTGGTTTCTTGTCAGCTGAGACCGTGGCTTGATAGACTACGCATTCGTTTAGGCAATTGCCAGACATGGGCCAATCTTCTGATTTTCTGCAATGGCAATTTCTGTACTGTTGCTCGGTTTTCTTTGATAAATTTGATTTGTTGGGCCCGTCTATGTTCTGCTTGAGGTTACCCATACAATAGCTGAATTTTATAGTATTGCGGTTGAACAGTTTGTGTAATGCATAGTCCGGTGGGAATTCTTCATATAGCGTTTTAAGGAAAGTTTTTCCGACGTTAGTAGCGACATTCTTGCTAAATGGGGGGTTATACCAAATTATGTTCCTGGTTCGAGATTTTTTTAGGGTTGGTGGTGTCGTTTGTCTGTTGGGGGGGGGGGGGTTGAGGAAGTGAGAATTTCAGATGATGTTTGTATCCACTTTTGTCCAGGACTTTTTGGTAGAGTGGTGCTGCCTCATTGAATGACTTTTCATCGTATGAAATTTCAGTTTCACGTAGGCCATGTATTTCCCACTATTCAGGTTTAATGTAATCACGGAAAACCACGGCAATAATTTCGGCTTGTAAGAGACGATGGCCTCGGAATCATAAACGAAACGCCTTGCAAGACAGAAAGCATTAAGAAAAATCCATGCGCCATCTTCAACAAACACGGCCTAAATCATGGGAGCTTGACCCTATTCTCCCCTTTCTTCTAAAAGGTCACTGTAACAAGCTCTTACCTTCAATTACGCATATAGTCAACGAGTCTCTCACATCCGGTGTTTTTCCTTCTGATATTAAACATGCTCATGTCACTCCTATTCTCAAAAAACCTAACCTAAATTCTAACATTCTGTCCAACTACAGGCCAATTTCTAACATTCCCTTCTTATCAAAAAAATACTTGAGAGGATTGTTTGCTCACAACTTCAGTCTTTCCTACAGGAAAATTTGCTTTTTGTTAAACTGCAGTCTGCCTGTCGGTTTCACAGCACCGAGACTGCACTTCTCCGTGTCCAAAGTGATCTGCTGCTGGCAGTTGACCAAAGACATGATGCCTTGCTTGTCCTTTTGGATTATTCATCAGCTTTTGATACCGTCGACCACTCTATTCTGCTCCATCGATTATCACCTACTTTGGCATTACAGGCAAAGCCATTCAGTGGATTTCCTCATATCTTTTTTCCCGGACCCAATCTGTGTTTGTTGGTGGTGTTTCATTTTCCTGCCATCGCCTTTCCTGTTGGGTCCCACATGGGGCAGTCATTGGACCGCTACTGTTCATGATACACTACCCCTCTCGAAGATATTGTGTTATCTCATGGTTTGGGCTACATGATGTATGCTGATGACATGCAAGTGTATATCGATTTTAATCCTAGCGAGCTCTCTCATTCACTTACTAAGCTTAATGCTTGTGTGGGTGACATCAAGAGCTGGTCATCTAAAAACAAGCTTCGCTTAAAAGTACAAAAAACGGAATTAATCCGTCTTAACTCCAGCTACCGAGCACCTGATGCGATGTCTTTACACCCGTATGATTTCTTAGTTGAACCAAAATCTGAAGTTCGTAATCTTGTTGTTACCTTTGATTCAACTCTGCAAATGAAATCCAACATCAACACTGTGTGGCGTTCTTCTCATTTTGCGATACGTAAAATTGGAAAGATTAGGAAATTTTTGGACAACCCATTCACCCGTCTAGTTCACACGCCTGGATTATTGTAATAGCCTACTTATTGGACTACCAAAGTATCAAATCTGCAAATTGCAGCTCATTCAAAACTCTGCCGCCCGTCGTTTTACTTTGAATAAGCGCCGTGACCATATAACCCCAGTTCTCCATCAGCTTCACTGGCTCCCTATCGAAAAACGGATCATATATAAAGTTCTTCTCTAAACTTACAAATCTCAGAACAATCTCGATCCAGAGTATGTGACTGGACTTCTTGATCAGTACCTCCCTACACGCTCTCTCCGTTAATCCACACTAAATCTTCTTAAAGTCAAGAAAATTAAAACCACTACATATGGCTCCCGAGCATTTTCTTCCGTTGCAGCCAGAACATTAAACATTTTGATTCAATTCTCACATTCAAATCACTGCTAAAATCACATCTCTTCACTGAAACTTTTGAAAGTTGCCTCTAAATTTCTTCTGCCAATTCATTTTTCTTTCTTGTTTTATTTTGTATGAATGAAAGGTAAGTTAAACATAAGAAAGAAAAAAGGAAAGAAACGATATTGAAGCATAAGAAAGGAAAAGGAAAGAAAAGATAAGGAAACATAAAAAAGATAATGGTAAGAATGATAAGGAACATAAGAAAGGAAAGAAAAGAAATGAATTTGGAATGATAAGAAGGTAGATGGAAAGATAGATAAGAAAAAAGAAAGTAAAAGGAAAGGAAAGATAAACTAAGAATTAAAAAGGAAAATGAAAGATAAGGAAACATAAGAAAAGAAAGGAAAGGAAAGATCGGTATGGAAACATTAGAAAGAGAAAAAAAAAGAAATGATAAGAAATAATAAGAATGAAATATGAAAGACAGATACGAATTATAAGAAAGAAAATGAAAGAAAAGATAAGGAATCTAAGAAAGGAATGTGAAAGATAAGATAAGGAAACATCAGAAAGGACAAGAAAGGTAAAGATCAGGAACATTTGAAGGGGAAATAAAGAAAGATAAAAAGCAAAAGGGAAAGAAAAATAAAAGGCTTTGAGATGAATGAGAAAGTAACAAGCCTTGAAATGATTGTAAATACAAAAGCATTGTAATAATTACATTTATTGATAATCATCAAACCAATGATTTGAACTTAATTAAACTAAACTAAAACCAAATATTTGATAATACTTTTTTTGGTACTTTTTTGGTGTTGTTAAGCGCCTCGAGGTTGTGTCAACGTGAGGCGCTATGTAAATCCAGAATTATTTTTATTATTGATATTATTATTATTATTATTATTATTATTATTATTATTATTATTATTATTATTATTATTATCATTATTATTATTATAATTAAAAATTACCATCGAGGCTAACCAAAAAAATTATAAACTTTGTAGACATAACATTAAACCTAAATAGTGGAAATACATGCCCTACGTGAAACCGAATAATACACCGCTATACGTTTACAACTAATCAAATCACCAGTCAGAAGTCCTTAGGAACATCCCAGAGAGTATTAACAAACGCTTCCCTGAAATTTCATACGATGAAAAGTCATTCAATGAGGCAGCACCACTCTACCAAAAGGCCCTGGACAAAAGTGGATACAAACATCATCTGAAATTCTCACTTCCTCAACAGACAAACGACACCATCAGCCATAAAAAAGTTCGAACCAGGAACATAATTTGGTATTACCCCCATTCAGCAAGAATGTCGCTACTAACGTCGGAAAAACCTTCCTTAAAACGCTAGATAAGGAATTCCCATCGGACCATGCATTACACAAACTGTTCAACTGCAATACTATAAAAAAATCAGCTACAGTTGTATGGGTAACCTCAAGCAGAACATAGACGGGCACAACAAATCAAATTTATCAAAGAAAACCGAGCAACCTAAGAACAGAAATTACAATTGCAGACAATCAGAAGATTGGCCTATGTCTGGAAATTCCCTAAACGAATGCGTAGTCTATACAGCCACAGTCGCAGCTGACAACACACCAGACCAAACGTACGTAGGACGCACGGAAAACGCGTTCAAGACCAGGTATAACAACCACACATCATCATTCAGAAACCCTACCAAGAAATGTAACACTGAACTGAGTAAATATATTTGGGAATTAAAGGACAATAATATGGACTATACACTTAATGGAAAACCTCAAACAAGCCAAAGCATGGTAAAGGTAATAATAAAAAAAAGTATAGAAAAATGTTTAAACAATTGTTATAACTATAACAAATTAAATCGTATCTTTTAAATTACATCTTTTTTTTTTACTTGACTTTTCTGAGGCTGTATATTTCATCCACAGTACGTTTTACAATTATTATTATTATTATTATTATTATTATTATTATTATTATTATTATTATTATTTTAGATTAAGTATAATTTGTTATGCACTATTCAGTATGTGGGAAAATATCAGTAAACAAACAAAGTAAAACTTCATGTCATATCCTGTTATGGGCGACGCATGTCGCCGTTGGATTTTAGTTAAATAAAATAATAAATATACTTATCAATTGTATTGATGAAATCAAATATATTAATTACAGGACACGTAACAAAGTGTATCGAAATTGACAATTTTGGGATGATTATATTTCTGAAGTTGAACATTATAAATGCCTAGGAATGAGCACAACATATAATGGCTGTATTCGACTGGCCGTTCTTGGTTAAACAACACCTGCCTGTGCAGCAGTAAAATCATACTTAACGAAGGCGACCCGACGAATAGAAAAGAAAACTGGTAAATGCTTGACAACACATAATTTCTGCGTATTTACCCCAATATACGCTAGCGTAATCCGGGTTACTTTGGCTAGTGAAATCATGGGTTTAGCTTAAAAATTGTTTCATACAGTTTTTAAATTTTGTTACTGTACAATTTTTGACGTACTGTGGGTAAGTATTATAATTATTATTTTCTGAAATTTAATCTAAATTATATTAACGCAAACGTTGTCGCTAAACTGACCAATTGGCAATGTTTGTTTTGGTCACGTGTATAATTTATTGCAAATTAACGCACTTTGTTTCAGTACATGTATTTGTATGCCGACTCTATTTAACGGAAAACAGTCTGATAAAGTCCACTGTTAATCATCTAATTGAAAATTAAAAAATGATACTAAAATGGAATTATTTATTACATTAAGAAGATTACTATTGAAACCAGTAAATTAGGCAGACCTATTTTATTTTGTTTGTTGCATCTGCTAGTTTATGTAAGCCTGAGACAAATGCCTCAGTGTATACAAACATATTTTTTCTCTATATTTCAATCTCATTTGCTTTGTGTTTGTTTTGATATGGACATTGTCTGAAATAAAGAGAAATTGAATTGAATTGAATTTATAATAATTTCCGTGCCAACGAAGTCTATTTTACGAACCAGCCGAATAATTCAACAAGAAACTGTTATCAACGAAACAAACCATTCAAATAAGGCCATTGATGAAGTCACTAAAAACGGAAAACGAATTATATTTTTACAGGATTTACAGAATTTTACATGATTATTCTGATAATAGGCTCAATTGAGCCTCTAACATCAGATCTAAATATAGTTCTTGAGTTCGCATGCGTGTGACTTTACTTTGGCGTTTCCAGATAATTATATTCCATTGGCTGGTCCTTCCAAAAGTTATCCAAATGACATTCAGGTCGCTACGTTTGGAACATCAACAACTGTGACCGGGAGCTTGTTTCAACAGTTAACACTCCTATGTATAAATGAAAATTGCCTAGTATGTAATCTTGTATGAACTTTAAATATTTTGTGTTGATGACCTCTAGTTCCACTTCTGTTGAAATTAATAAAATCAGTTACCTTTGAGTCATATTTACCCGTTACAATTTTGTACAGTTCTATCATATCTCCTCTAAGAGGGCGGTACGTTAGTAAAGGAAGTTTAAGTCGGGTTAACCTTTCTTCATATGTTAAACTTTGAATTCCTGTTATTAGTTTGGTTGCTCTACGTTAAACATTTTTAATGGCGATGATATCCTTTTTTAAATGTGGTGCCCAAACTTTATTAGCATATTCAAGGTATGGTCTCACCAACCCTTCGTACAACAGAAAGAAACTATCTTCATCTATGTAGGTATATGTTCTTTTAATAACACCCATGATGGAATTCGCTTTGTGACTAGAAAAGGTGAGTTTGTCGTCTATTATAACTCCAATATCCATTTCTTCCTTTACAGTTTCCGATGCCCATCGTGTAGATTCTACTGGGTAAAATTTACCTCCCAATCCTCATACTAGTGTATTTCTCAGGATGAAACTTCAACAGTAAGTGTTTACTCCAGTTTTGCATATTTCTTAAATCTTTTTTGTGAATCATCACAATCAACCTCGTTGAAAATGCATTTAAAAATCTTGGTATCATCTGCGTATAAGTACATATCTTGTTCTATATTAAATCCAATCTCGATGGACAAAAGACTGTAATAGGACTTACTCTATTCAGATCTTCTTTGAAAAAAAAACAAAAAAAAAAAAACCATAATAATTCCTGACTATAAATTACATCTATTCGATTTGATTGTGTAACAGTCGTTCTTCTATTGAAAAAAAAAAATACGAAAACCTACAGTTTAGTTTAGTTTTTACTTGAAATCACTTTTGATACAGTGGCACACATCACATTGATGGTGCATCCAAAGATAAAAAAATTAAAACAATCGAAAAACACATAAAAAACAAACTTAACTGTGTCAAATTAACTACTGTTAACAAGAAACAAAAATCCTTAACTACAATAAATGTAACTACTACCAAACAACAACACAAGATACACACAATTTATTTCCATAAATTAAAAGTGGTAATTTAAACACTTAATATTTTACAAATATCTGATCTTGCATGCTTAATGTATTTTTTTTTTTGCAATTATTGACGGAAATTGTTGAAGGCAGTTTATTTAGAAAGGTCGTCAAGAAAACAAATGGTGTTCATTATATTCTAGAGAGTCGTGTTTAAAATCTTCCCAGTACGTGTCTAAATAATTGTTTTGCACAATTCTCTTTCTAGTTCGTAAATCATCATCTCTGATTGTTTTTAGTTTTTGGCATTCAAATAGAAAATGACCTAGGCCTATTTTCTTTGAATTGTTTCACAAAGACGACATAATAGCTCTATTATTTATATATGCCATGATTCTTTTCGACTTTCAAAATCGAAACAATTTGATTTAGCTTTGAATATCTGGTTGGTTCTTATAAAGTTACTTTTATTTAATAAATATTTTTTTCCTCTAATTAGTATTCAATGTTTCGCCTTTGTATCGTCTGTAATCCGTACGAGATTTTTTAAAAATATATTTGGCTTGTTCGAACAAATTCTTGTTATCATATCGTATATTTATAGTTATTTTTTAAAGTATTTCAATCATACAATTTAAAAAGAATTTTCTACTAATATGTTCCCTAATTCACGATTATTGTAGGGACACTCACACATTTTCTTAACCCAATGCCATTTCATATTATTGTTAACAGTTGTGTTTGTTTTTACGTTTGGCAATGTGGATTGATGCATGTTTGACGATTAAAACATGCAACTCTGTAATAGTGCCTGGCAACCAACTTCACCGTAACGTGCCTCGTTTGCGACATTTCATAGGTGTTTTTAATATTTTAATGTTATCATTGCCATCAAATATTGCAATTTCTCTTTTTATTAAAGTAGAAAACGCTGTTAGCTAACAAGATAAAACAGGCATAATTAATATTGGGATTCATACGGTTTCCAAAGAATGTCCCCATAGTAGACTCATGAAGTTTTCCTGTTCATCAAATACAGATTTAATATAGGATTCCAGCTTTACCTTTTTCTTTACTTCATTAATATGTGTTCTGTCCTTAGTCGATCTAGAGATAAACATTCCTAGGTATTTACTGTGATCAACCTCAGTAATATAATCATCCCCTAATTTCTATTTTCTAAACACATGAATACGTTGACATGTAATGAATAAATTGGACTTACTGTAATTAAATGCCAGCTTCGATGTTTTTAGAAATGATTTGCTGTTTTTAAAACCAAGTTTGATTCTTTATTGCTATCCCCAATTAAAAGAACATCATCGGCACAAAACAATTGACCAAAACTTGTATTGAAAATGTTTACGCCTAAATTTCTTTCACGAATCATCTTATTCAATTTATAAATAAACATTGTAAGTAGTACAGGTGAAAAAACATTCTTTTTTTACGCCGCCTCCCTCCAATTAAAAAAAAAAAAAAACAGTATCAATATCATTAAAGGATCTCTTTACAGTTAACATTTAAGTGATTTTTAAATTATATTGAGCATATTGCCACGGATACCAATCTGTTTTATAGTTTTAATGGCAAGTACTTAATGGCAAGAATATTATTTTAAAGCACTAGAAATATTACGGAAAACTGGGATGACAATCCCTTGAATTACTCCAAAACTATAATAGAATATCAGCTTATCGCCGTGTCCCAAATATGAATGAGTGCATCTGGCCAAATTTATCATTAAAAAAATAATAGCACATGATGATAATTTAAAATGGCAATAGGTTAATTAAATTAACAATGTCTTTATTTACATAATATATGTAAATATATACGGAAAACTGGGATGACAATCCCAGGAATTACTCCAAAACTATAATAGAATATCAGCTTATCGCCGTGTCCCAAATATGAATGAGTGTATCTGGCCAAATTTATCATTAAAAAAATAATAGCACAAGATGATAATTTAAAATGGCAATGGGTTAATTAAATTAACAATGTCTTTATAACTCTGATTTACATAATATATGTACGAAACCGGAGGGTTGAATGTTTTATAATTCAAAATATATAAGAGCTGATTCAAACGAGCGAAACATAAAAATCCATTACCGATTACAAACAATATAAAGGCAAACCAAAATTTGAGAAGTAATAGCTAGTACCGATTGTTGCCTAGGACTAGGCCAAATAAAATAACTTGTTTGTTTCCCCTTCTTTACAAAAAAAATGATAAATAGGGGGAAAGGTTTTTTATTTTATTTAAAAAAAAATACTCATCAGATTGAATAAAAATAATGCACAGATGCCTAGAATGGCAATATCTTACATCAGACAACAACTTTAGACTAATTTGTAGGGCATCTGGCAAACAATAAAGATAAATTCTCTCACATCTTTTTAATTTGTTAAGAAAAAAGTTGAAAAAACCCGTTTTTTAAGTTTCTTTTTGTTTTTCCGCGCCTATTTTTCCAGTTGGCGGGTGGAGGAGGGCAAACAAACAATTGGGATTCTTTTAAATAGTTTATAAAGCTATTTAGTGGTCGTAAGTTGTTAAAGTGTTAGTTCATTTTTTTTATCATATTCTTTTTTCTATATATTATTTTGTACTGTAATATGGACAATCTTGACTCCGAAATAAAAAAAAAAATTGATTGATTGATGTGAATACGTATTAATGAAACTTTGTCATTTTGAATTATTTACCAAACATTTAGTTCTGTAATGTTAATCGTAGTTGAAGTTTATTTTTCTTCTCAATGTATTGTTAATTTGGTTTCTCTTTTGGATGCACCATCATTTTGAATGTGTTCCACTGTAATAAAAGTGATTCCAAATAAAACAACTAAAACTAAACCTAGATGAAATCAGATGATTATTCTTCAACATTACGGTATATAATACATTAGAAAAACAATGACTGGCCTATATAATTATCACCAAGTCCTAAATATGCATGAGTACAGGTGGACAAAGCTATCACTAAAAGCAATAAGAACACTTGATGATATTTTGAAATGCCAATAGCTTGATATAACTGTGATTTACATAATATGTACAAATATCAAACCGGATGGTTGAAATATTTATAAATACAATAACCCCACCAGAGAATAAAGTGCAAGAAACACGAACATTATATATATACAATATGAATACCAATTCCTATGTCCTATTATTATTAATATTTATATGAGTTGCAGGTATTGTGAAATACAAAGAAAGAGGTAGGCCTAATTAAATTAAACATATGCTATGAATACACAGGGTACAATATGCTATGTTGGAATTAGTTCTACTGTTGAATACGTTAGTGTAGCAGAATCATGTCTAGCTCCCTCTGTTATATAGAGGACTATTGTTGTTGTTCTTGGGGTTGTAGTTGCTGAATAAAATGGCTACCATAGAGTTCGAGTCAGTCTAATTTATTACCGTAAAACATTTATTTTAGACTTTAAAACAATACACGAGACATTCCATATAATCGGTATCTTTATTTAAAAAAAAAATCCTTCATAAAAAATACATTAGTAGCAAAAAGCTAAATTGGCGTATTTTGTACAAAAGGAAAACAAGAACGAGAAAAAGCAAAAACATCACATTAAAACAATACAAAAGCAAACCCAAACCATCGATTCAAAAGTTCACTACGTTAAAATTGCACAATTTGAATTTTTCAATTAATTTCATTAGATAAGTGATGTGGCTATTTTAAAGAGAATACAAAAAGTGAACCAAAACCATCAGCTCAAAATTTAACAAAGTTAAATACAATTGCAAAATTAAATGTATTCTTCAAATAATTTCATTAGATAAGGGATGGGGCTATTTTTAAAACGTTCAGTTCTCAGAAAGGCATTTCATAATTTCTATGTTTACGAAGTTTCATTAATGAGATATTTTTAGATTTTGGGAACCAGTGACTAAATCTTTTATCGTTGCTAATTTTTTAACAAAGTTTTTGCATAATAAAATCCTAAGTTGTGCGAGTGATTTAAGCCCAACTTTTTCGAGAGCATCCTGATAATTGTTTACAAGAATGGACCGACATACACTTTTTGCACCCTTTCCAAAGAAGTCTCCTGGTAAACTGTAATTCCCCCAGACCACAGAGGAGCTGCATATTCTAGGGTGGTCCGTATGTATCCCATGTAGACTGTTAACAACTCATTATTTTTGAAACCAGCATCTGTTAATTTTCTTAACATGAATAGTTTCCTATTAGGCTTTTTGACCATTAGGTCAACATGATTTTCCCATTTTAGGTCACTGCTTAGAACTACTCCAAGTAGTTTGACGTTATTAGCAACCGTTAAACGGTTATTAGATATGTGGATGTTCATATCTGGAACATCAATGCGGCCAAAGTAGACTTGTATAACCTGACACTTGGAGGGGTTCAGTTTGAGTTTGTTGGTATGTGACTAGACAGAAAGTGAGACAAGTTTAGCTTGAAGGGAACTCTGACCCTCCACCAACCTACTCTCTTTAAGTGTCTGGTCATCAACATATACGTTTCCAGATATGAACATCCCCATCAATAGGAACATCATTAAGGGCAGAATTAATAATGCAAAGAAAAATGGTTGGTGCTAGGATAGTCCCTTGGGGGACACCTCCAGTTAAAACTTCCCAATCAGAGTAACAGTTTTTATACTTGCACTTCTGTTTGGTGTCAGAAGTGGCCGACGGATTCAAGTCATGGCTGCTATACCAATAACAGGGATTCTACCACCCAAACATCTAGAATTAACCGGACACTTATCAGAAAATTGGAAGGATTGGAAGCAGAAATTTGAGATTTACATACTCGCGATAGGTATGAAGAAAAACCGTCGAGAATCCAAACGAGCGTACTACTCAACACGATTGGGGATGAGGCATGAGCTAAATAAAGGCTTCGAATTCGCATCACATGACGAGAAATGGAATGTTGATGAGGTAATTAAGAAATTTGATGAACATTGTCTTGCAAAAAAAGTACCTTTATAAAAAAGAGAAGAATTATGGCAATTAAAACAAAAACCCAACCAAACGATTGATCAGTTCCTGTCCGAAATTAGAAAGAAAATGAAGGAATGTGACACCGAAGAGGGAGAGCTAAAACAGTCATTGGTAAAACAAAGGCTCATCGCAGGTATGTTAGATGAAGTTTGTCGTCGTAGATTAATAGATAAAGGAGATGAATTATCCTTGAAAAATGCCATAAAATTAGCAAGAAATGCAGAAGCAACAAATAAAGAACTGAAATAATTAGGTTATGGCACAGCAGTAAAACTACAAACCAGTGAAGTAGACCTAGTACATGCAACTCGAAATACAAAACAATATCATCCTACACAACGACAACCACGGACCGTACAGCAGTAATAGAGAGGGTAGGTACCAGCATAAATCTGCCAATAATTATCATCAACCATGTGTTCACTGTGGGAAAAATCATGCGTATAGAAAATGTTCAGCGTTTGGAAAGCAGTGCAACAAATTTGGCTAAGTAGGAAAGTATATGATTAAGGTACAGGGGTCAAATCCAACAGATGGAAGAGTTTCGAGTCATGGAAGTAGAGATAACATTAGACCAAGTGGGAAGCAAATTCATTATGTTGAACAAGATGAAGAGGAAGCTCAGCAGGACTATGACTATATTATTTAATCGGTGGCTGAAAATACAAAAGAAACAAGAAAAGGTGATTGGTGGATCATGTCATTAAAGGTGAATAAAGAAACAGTCATACCATTTAAACTAGATACAAGGGCTAATGTGAACATTGTCAACAAAAGTGACTATAATAGTTTACACAAGAAACCAAAGGTGACAAAATGTAGCATAAAACTAGCATCCTATTCTGGTGATGAAATACAAGTGGTAGGTAAATGTGTCATGCCACTTGAGTGTAAAGGTAAACCTTATAACACTATGTTCATAATATCATGTAACCACTGTACAACCAATGTACAACCAATTTTAGGGTTGCCAACATGTGAAAAGTTAAATCTAGTAAAGAGAGTATGGACTTTAGTTGAATGTAATGATAAAGAAGATGAGAGAGTAGTGTATCCTAAAGAGAGTGTAGTGCAAGTAGAAACAAGTAAGTGTAGTGGTGAATATAATAACCTTGTACATGAATATGAAGATGTATTTAAAGGGTTAGGCTGTTTACCTATGGAACACACTATTAAGCTTAAAGATAATGTAGAACCAATTGTTGAAGCATGTAGAAAGGTACCATTTGCATTACATGATAGGCTAACAGAAGAGTTGAAAAGGATGGAAAATAATAATTTCATATATAAAGTAACAGAGCCTACTGACTGGGTAAACTCATTAGTAGTTGTACATAAACCAAATGGTAAACTCAGAGTCTGCTTGGACCCCAGAAACTTAAATAAAAGAGAGCACTATAAGCGCCTAACAAAAGATGAATTTCAAGATTTAAAATATTCTCTAAATTTGATGCATCTCAAGGTTTCTGGCAAATGAAATTGAGTAAAGAAAACTCACAGCTCTGCACATTTAACCCCCCGATAGGAAGGTATAGATTTTTTAAGGTACCATATGGTATATCTTCTGCACCAGAAGTTTTTCATCGTACTATCAGTCAGTTATTTGAAGATATTCCCAATGTAGAAAAAAGTATAGATGACCTAATAGTGCATGCCGAGACGCAGGAGGAGAATGATAAATTGGTAATCTCAGTGTTAAAGAGATGTAAGGAAGTAGGGTTGAAGTTGAATAAAGAAAAATGTAAAATAGGGACAAGTGAGCTTGTAGTCCTGGGAGGCCTACTCACAAAGGATGGAGTTAAGCCAGACAAGGAAAAAGTTGAGGCCATAGGTAATATGGACAGACCAACAGATAAACAGAGCCTACAAAGATTCATGGGTATGATAAATTATCTAGGAAGACACATTCCAGATTTAGGCACAAAAACAGCACCACTAAGAAAGTTACTAGAGATAGATATTCATTGGTCATGGTTAGAACCACAAGAAATAGCTTGGAAAAGGTTAAAAGATGGCATATCTAGTGAACCGGTCTTGAAATACTATGACCCAGATAGAGAGATTTTGATTAGTAGTGATGCTAGTAAATCAGGTATAGGTTGTGTATTATTACAGAAATATGATGACCAGTGGTGTCCATTAGCGTATGGCTCAAGAGCCATGACAAACGCAGAATGCAATTACGGGCAAATAAAGAAAGAAACCCTGTGTATATGCACATGAGAGGTTCAATCAATATTTACATGGCCGAACGTACATGGTAGAGACCGATCATAGACCCATCGTTGCAATTTTCACTAAATCATTGGTAGATATACCCCCTAGACTTCATCGCATGCGGTTCAAATTACAAAAGTATGATTTTGGTTTGACATATACCCATTGGAAACACATGTACTGTGCTGATGTATTATTAAGAGCATATGGTAGTAAACACCAAGTTGTTAATAGTGATGTTGAAAAAACAAATTGAGGCTCATGTAGACGCTGTAATGGAAACAGTGCAAATGGTCTTGCAGAAAAGTATGTACAAATAGTAAAGAACATTTTCAGAAAGTGTGATTATACAGAAGAAGATCGGGAAATGGGACTATTGAATTACTGGTGCACTCCACTTTAATCAGGTTTGTCTCCTGCTGAATTAATGGGAAAAGTAATTAATTCTAATCTTCCATTCACACTACCAAGTAAATCAAAGTATAATAGAAAGATAATAGAAAGGGCAAAATAATAGACAGAAGTACTATCATGACAAAAGAGCTAAATCATTGTCTTCGCTTAATATCGGTAATGCTGTAAGAGTAAGAGAAGAGTCCAAGTCAGAATGGAAACACAAATGTGTTGTGCTAAGTAAAGTTGTACCGAGATCATACTTGGTGGAAACAGAAGGAGGATCAGTATTGCAAGGAAATCGCAGAGACTTGATAGAAACAAGTGAAATACCTATTGTAAAATCACAAGATCCAGAGAGTATCATAACACCCATAAACATGGCAACAGAAAAAACAGAAACAGTTAATTCAGATACACATGCAGAAATGAGTGATTCACAAAAACAAACAATTAATAACACAACAGTGGGTAATCAGGAGTACAACATAAATCAGAACACAAATCAATGTTCAGATATGGTAGAGTTTTTAAGAAGCCTAAAAGGTTGATTGAAGAATACTGAGTTGTATTGTTTATGTTGAGTTAAGAAAATCTTAATCTTAATTGCAAGTTAATTGAAAATGATTTGTGATTATATATGCTAATCATTAATTGATATGTGATTGTGTTGTTAAAGGATAATAATTATGTCAGTTGTATCACAACTATAGAAAAGGAAAGATGTAGCAGAATCATGTCTAGCTCTCTCTGTTATATAGAGGACTTTCTTGGGGTTGTAGTTGCTGAATAAAATGGCTACCATACCATGAGTTCGAGTCAGTCTAATTTATTAACGTAAAACAGTTATTTTAGACTTTAAATCAATACACGAGACATTACAGTTAGAGTTTCCAACAACAGACTGCTGCAATAGTTCTTATTATTAAGTCATTATTTTATTTATTAATGGCAGACATACCATGTAGGTATTCCTCCATGGACAGGCCTACAAGGTTGTAAAGGTATACTAGCGCAATAAGAATCAGGGAAATCAACTTGTGGTGGAGGAATGTTAGAGTGAGGTACGTTTCTACAGGGGTCCAGCTCAGATCCTGTAGCAGAAACAGTTAACCTACGTGCCAAGAATATTATAAACTAATTATTATAAAGATGGTGGTGGTACTGGTGATGATCATGATAATGATGATGATGATAATGATAAGGGAATGATGATGACGATGACGGTAATGATGACGATAATTATAATGATGACGACGACAATGACGTAATGATATTGACATAGGCGGTGGAATGTTTTAGTGATGGAAATACTAACGTAAACTAAAGTTTAAAGTTTTGTTTTATTTTAGTCTTATAATAGTAATACTTCCAGAAAGCGAAGCGATCCTTGAGGTGTTTAAAAACGCAGGACCCACAGTTCTAATGTTGTGGAAGACCACTTTGAAATATTTTTTATCCTTTTAATACGCCCCGATCAGAACGAACAAATACCAAGCTCAATTGTTACAACGGAGAACCTGGGACCAAAGGACACAGAGCGAGTCGAGTGGCCTAGCGGTAAGGCTGGGGCGCCGCTAGCTACAGCCTTAGCATCGGCGCTGGTTCCAGTTGGCGCTGGTTCCAGCCGCTCCTCGCCCATGGTTCGGTTGGTAGAACCCAGTCTTCTCGGATAAGGACTTAAAATAGAGGTCCAGTGTATAAATCTGGCTCGTGTGCACTTCAAAGAACCAATTGCATCTTTCGGAAGAGTAGGAGGTTACCCCGATGTTATGGTTCATTTCAGCCCCTGTCGTTGTGGAATGATGCTGTCTCTTATACACATCTAGATGTGTATAAGAGACAGGAACGTTCTTTTGTAAAACAATATTTACGTATTTATAACTTAATATACAATGTTCAAATACCGTAAAACCTCTAATTGAAGTCCTTTTTTTTTCTTTCTCGAGACGGGCTTCTTTTTTGAGATGGAGTTCTTTTCACTAGGGGGTGCTGTGTTATGGAGAGTAATGTGTGACCGGAAATGGTCTGCAGTCAGTTGGTTGTTACCATGCGCCAGTGATGTTGGAGTATATGGTACAGCAATATGAAACTATTAGGCCTAATGAATGAATAAAGTTCGGAGTTTGTCGGGTAGTGAAACTATTACTTCACATTTTAAGTGCTCCCTATATTCATAAGTGTAAGCTAAATTACGGTGATTTAATTCAATTAGCGAAGATATGGTCCGAGACAATTATTTCGAATCCCTCTTTCCAAGAGGGGATGCAAATGCTTTGTGAAAATGAGTACGCCGCGGTACTCATTTTCACAAAGAAATACACACAACTGGTTAGCTAACAATTATGTCAATGTTACATGAACACCTGGGAAGGAAGGTGCAATCACGTTGTTACCTAGCAAACGTCTGTACAGTATGGGGGAGGGGCTCCTGACAGTGGAATTATATGTGATAGAAAGTACACTCCTGCGTCCAGATATTAAAAAGCCCTAGAAAAAAAATATATAAAACATTTTGATTAAAATATACTAATGGTAGGTTTGAATAAGTTATTTAATCTAATTATTGTTGGTTTGCGTCGCACTAAAATTGTTGATTTTGTGAGTGGCGTGCATGAAAATCCAGTTGGACGTAAAGTACTTTGTGATATTAAAAAAATGTAAATAACGTGGAGGGAGTGTTAGTGATGGTAATTAAGATGTATAAAAGTGAATAGTTATGGTTAGTAGTAATAAATAATGCAAATAAAGTAAAGAAGTGTGTTTAAATGATATATAATAAATAAAATAACACGATATTACAAATCGTATTATAAATACACTCACAAATTAGTACCATGACTCATCAACTTCCGTCGATGAACTATATTTCATACGATTTATGATATCATGTTCCTATATACGTGGGACTTGGTGGTTATCCTCTTGAATACTTCACTTGCAGCTTCTACAGCATCCTGGGACAGTTTGTTCCATGTTTTTTTAAGGGAACGAATATATATATATATATATATTGGTGTATTTATGTATGTGTATATGTATATGTGTATACTATA
>NW_022742159.1:1836760-1916297 GCF_011630105.1 Anneissia japonica | reverse complement strand
TATGTATATATATATATATTATATATATATAAATATATATATTATATATATAAAGTGTCTCTGCTAGTATCATGTATTTAGACCACAGAGACATTACGATATATGATTATGTCAACCCCTTCGCATTTTCTCCTATAGAAGTGACTGAAACGCTAACTTAATTGGGCTTAAGTAGAGCAGAGCTTAATAAACCTAGCTTATACGTCGCAGCTTGAAAATCACAGGCTTAGCAAATATTATTCCATTTATTCTTTGATGTGTACCACGTCCGTAAACACTCTATAAACAAGTAGATATAATAACATAACAGGAACATGTTATAAATATCAAAAAACTCACTGATTATCATTAAATAAAACAAAAAGACAGTAACTCCGAAAAGAAACATGTTATATGATGTTATGAAAATGTTATACATACATATTCAGATTCTTATTGTCAGATTTAGTCAATTTATTCTTATTCATATATTTGGTGTAGTTCCTCTTCTGGAATACAAGTTCCAAAGCAAGTGGTTCTTTGTATTGTAATGAGTTTATGCCTAAATGCTTTTTAATATCAGGAAGTCTACATTGACAGCTTATAATAAAACCTTATGACTTCCGGGAGTGTCTTCATATTGTGTCTGATTGGTTCCTTGCCAAATTGTGAGGAGCTACAATATGAATCACGAAGGATAATAATCAACAACAGAAACCAGCAATATATAATAAGCCTAACGAAATGTTGAAAGTGAAAATACAGGCAGCCATTAGCATAAGCTCATTGTATGTACTTGCTGTACTTGCAGGCGTGTAAAGTTCTATCCCAGAATATAATCGTCTATTTACCTAATCAGCAATGGGAATTAATCAAGGACCAGAAGATGGGAAGATTAAATCAGGAAAACAACAGAAGGCGAAGCCAGAACCATTAAGAAAGGAGAAGGGTATTATACAGTCTGATTACGCATGTGCATTAGAAACCCTTGAAGGTGAGACACGATGAATTTGTTGCAAAAACAAAAGTCAACGACTGTTGATGTAGGCCTGCCTTCTTCCTACAATTTAATCGTAATGAAGTGCTCATAATTATATTTTAAATTGCCACCCCAACTACTCTGCTACATTTTAGTTGTGGTAGGCTGTGCTTGGAGGAACTTCAAATGCAGTCGAGGATATAGTTACCAATATTTTTCAAAACCGCAAGGAAAGCCCAATGTATTTTCTACATAGGCCTATTAGGTATTTTTCTATAAAATCGATTAAATAAGTTCCTGAATCCGCTAAATTGTCTTCTTTATCTGGGCTTCGCCCCAGCCTAGACCACTTTCGAGACAATTTGAGCGACGTCCGACCAAGCACACCTCGGGCCACCCCATCATGCCCATGCCCCTCACTTGCCCCCCCCCCCAAGGATTTCAGACACTGGCGCCGCACTGTATAATATATTATATCATATAAAATATAATATATACTAATAATAGGCATATGCATATCTGGTATGATTATATATTAATTAAATTTGTCATATAGCGTGTATATGCAATTATGGGCCTAATATATATTCATTAAATATGTATGGTTACAAACTGTTATAAAAACATTGTATTTACAAATATATTTATATTAATTTATTGACATACAATTAAATTATTGTTAAAGGAAATGATGTCCCAGAAAACGAGGTACGCATTCTTCTCTTAGGAGTTGATGGATCCGGAAAAAGTACAGTAAGAAATTTGATTCTTGGTAACGACACTTTCAAAACTGATGAACCGAGTAGAGGAAAGACAAGGACAAGCTCATATGCCACCTGCGTGCGCAATGGCAGACGTTTTGTTGTCGTTGAAACACCATGTTTGTTTCATACGAGATTTGCACCAAAATTTATTATCACTGAAGTTAACAAGCTAATTGGCCTTACGTTACCAGGTCCACACATTTGCATATTTGTAGTACCAAGCGTCGATTTATCATCTGAAGAAAAGCAAGCAATGGCGAGAATGCAGAGTGCGTTCTTTCCGGGAGCTGCTGATAACTCTATGGTTGCACTAACAAAAATCGATGTCTTGAGCCCCAAAGGCATGAGTCCAGAAGCATATGCATCAGGTGCCGCAGTAGTGATAAAAAAAATAATTGAAAAATGTAATAATCGAGTTGTTCATTTAGGTCTTACCAATGGTAAAGAGGAAGATGAGCTTCAAACCAAAAACCTTGTTGATGTGATCGAAAGTATGCTAGATAAAAATAGCAATAAATTTTATACAAACGAAGCGTACGCATTAGCCCAAGTGAATATGAAAGTACACAAAACACAATTAAAGGAAAAATACTTGAGGACGGAAGCCGGCATATCACTACTCGAGAAAATGAAAAATGTTGAAGGAATGCGTTCTAGGAAAAAAACAGATGAAAATGTCAGCAATGCAACACCTGCGGAGGAAACATTGGAAAAAATGGAAAGTGGACTGAAAACACTTACAGAAAGCATGACTGAAGTGGTATGTGATCAAGTTCGTGAGGGAGTTCTTCAGGAATCAATAACTCCTTTTGAGCTAAACTTAAGACGACTGATAACATCTGGAACTAAGTCTATTGGAAGTTTCCTAGCCTCATTTATTAGTTTTGGCCCATAAACCCTTTACATAGAAAAGCCGAGATTGGAACACGGGCACTGACTTATGGAGCTTTTATTGGCTGTTGAATGGTGCACAGATTTTTACACTCTATACTCGAGTAGCACTAGTTGTTCTCATTAATTAAGATCAATCTTTGAACAGAAAGAAGGGTGCTCAGTCACCATGAGCATCCCTTTTTGAGTACGCCACTGCCAATACGCCTATGCATTTGGAACGACAAGAAAATATATCATAACAGCGATGCAAGTAAAGAGATAAATTCTAAACAACTACTGTTGCTGCTTACTTGGACTCGAATTCAACCCTGGCCATCAGGCGCAAGCTCGGTGGTCTACAGGTATGATGCCAGTCTAGTGATGTGGAGATCGTGGGTTCGAGTCCCACCCGAGAACAACTTGCGATTTTTTTCGCAGTTCTTTTCAAATATTGTGATAATGTTGTTTTCCATGTTATTTGTTTTGTGAATGTCTGTTTAGCCGTTATAAGTGAAGTTTGTTTGGATATTGTAGTTAAGACTTGTTTATTTAATATTTTCTTTTGTATTTTTCTAATGATACATTCCTTAATTAAATGCAAAGCGATTCATATTAGCAAACACACCGAAACTAACAATAATGTTGTATACAGTATAATATTTTTAATTTTAAAGAAGTGGAATTCAAAATTATGTCTCAAAGGTCCTCTTCTAAATCTGTTCACATGTATCATTTATTACATTTACAGTGTAATAATAACCTACCATTATGATGCCTTCAAAATGTTAATTTATTATAACGGCACTAGTGTTAATTCTGATAATAAAGTCCTTGTGGTATTCATAAATTGACCGACAAAATTCCTAACGATGCAGATCAAAGTTAAGTAAGAAATTTGAAAAAAAAAGTGTTGGTGCACTTTTTGTTGACGTTACAAAAAGAACTAAATGCCAAAACGCTTTCGGTACAGCATACATTTCAAAATCATTGTTAAATTTGGCATACGTTATTACTATTTTTGGAATTTATAATACTAATCAAAATCATAACAAAATTGGATGGTTATTGCAAATTTGTATAAAACAAGGTATGATTTATAATAACTAAACAGATATCCTATTATTCTGTTTTACAGTGTATACAATTAACTATGTCTATCAAATTTCGTGTTAAGAATGTGCACAGACCTAACCGAGTATATTTATAGCACATTCAAGTACATCACAGCAAGGAGCCGTACCTCGATTTTGGTAATTTTAAAATAAATTATATGTAAAAACAAGCGTATGTTCACATTTATTTGTATACAACTGGTAAATAATAATATTGTATATAATATTGAGGAATGCGAAAGTAGGCATCTAAAGATTCTCTTCTTATTTTGCGTTCACATGTATTATTTAATACATTCACAGTGTAATATAACTTACCATTATCATGCCTTCAAAATGTTTTATAGGCCCTAAGGGCATTACAGTCCAGTATCTAAGGTTACCAAAAATAGATGGTTTGTTACAATAGTGGATGCAAATTTGCTCTTTTGCATTGTAATAGAGCATGTGTTGATACAAAATCAAAGTTACTAGAGAATCTGATTTGACCTCTGTGACCTGTGACAATAATGTTTATGTTGTTTTCTATCTCTGCAACGCTTGGGTCTATAGAAAGTTGCTGTCAAACTGTTCAGAATACATGCATTTACGTTCTCTAAAACCTTGTTAGTGATAGGGTATGTCGAAGACGACTAAGGTGACGACGACAGAGGATGACTTAGGGAGTTGATGATGCTGATGGAATGATGATGCTGATGGTAATGCATGACGATGATGATGACTTTGACCGACGATAATAACGATGATCATGAACAAGTATGCTTTAAGATGATGGAGGAAGATGATGATGATAATGATGATGTTGATGATGGTTATGAAGAAGGATGGTTTAAGATGATAGAGGAAGATGATGATGATAATAATGATGATGATGATAATGATAATGATGATGATGATGATTATGATGATGATTATGAAGACGGATATGGTTTAAGATGATGATAATGATGAGAGATGACGTTTATTTTGATAATTGAAGATGGTAAAGTTCTTTTTTTTTTCTGGATGAATATGTTGAGTGACTACGATAATGATGATGATAGAAAATTACTTCTCCGATGGAGAACGATAATCAGGGATATGATGCTGTAGAATGACAATGATGTTGGAGAATGACCATAATGATGACGGCGATTTTGATAGTGATGGAAGATTGCGGTATTGGATGATAATGGATGATGATGTTAATGAATGATGATAATATATATGATGATAATCAATCACAAAAATAACAATTAGAGAATGACAATGATGGTGATGAATAATAATGGAGTGATAAATACGGGATGATGTTTAATGGAAGATGATGATAATGGTGTGACATCTGCAATTTTAAAAACATATTTTAACAAAAATATATCAATACAGATATGTCTGAATAACAAACTATACTTTGCAGAAATTTGACTTTCTCTATAATATAATAATTTCAGAAACCTAGGTATTGCAGAAATATGGCCATTTCATATTTGTGTCCCAAAACATAAATTTTAAGATCAATCCTGCAACAGAGTGTGTGTGTGTGTGTGGGTGTGTGTGTGGGTGTGTGTGTGTGTGTGCAATAGTACACCAAAATAACTTCAATAGACCAGTGTAGCAGAGATATAGCAAAGGTTTATTCGATTTAAAAATAATAAATTGAGGTCAAATCAGATTTCAAGTATCTTGGATTTTGTACCCCACATCATGTTTAACCACAATCTCAAAGGATAATTTTATACCAGCTACTTTAAAATCATTTCACCTTAAGGAGCTAATAATAGTGTTAACTGTTATATTTTACAGTTTATATAATTAACCATGTCTGTCAAAAATATGAAGTTAAGAATGTACACAGACTTAACCAAATAGTGGATTGAAATCACATTTAAGTAAATCCCATTAATTAACTCCACCTACATTTTGATAATTTTGAAGTAAACTATATGTAATAATTGAACAATGAATAACATGACAGAATGTCACTAAAGCTGAATTGCTTGATGAGAATGTATTTACAAACTAGGTAACTAATTCAAACTAGAATTATAAAAGATCCTTTGATTCAAAATATCAATTCTATACTCATCACACACTTTAAATTCAACATGTCACTAGATGGTGTTGTAGTCGTATTATAATGGAAACAATGACATGAAGAATGTCAAACATAGCGGATGATCCAAAAAAGTAGTAGATAGAATTAAGTATCAACTTATTAAAAGAATTTACAAACGATCATTTTGTATTCTTAAATTTACTGGTACTTTATTTGCGAGTGTAAGATTGGTAGTTGAAAATGAACAACAAATAAGGATAAATAATTTACAAAGCAGTACTAAACAAATCCGATTGGATGTAGTCAGTATAATGTCCCCGAATGACACCAAGTCCATTCTTCTCAACTTTCCAACATTCCTTCTTTTGTTTTCTCAAACTATCTGTCCGTCCACTCAGTTTAACATTTACTTCTTTTCCTCTAATTGTCAGCACTCCTCGTTGTTCTGTGTCCTCATTACCTTTTGGATGCCGTTTGACAGCAGCTGTTGCGTGTTCAAATTGTCCTTCAAAATATAATGAATTAATATATAACAAGGTTTCGGCTTCCCAGTTCATCAACTTTGAGAGCAGCTTAGCTCAGTCGGCTAATCTGGTGGTAGCCACTGTGTGTGCGCTGAACCGTGGAGATCTCTAGGTCCCCGGTTCAATTCCCATCGCTGCCTCTTGTGTTTCAGCTAGAGGGCTGAAATACAAGTTATATAGCGAACCGTCTTTCGGATGAGACGTTTTAGCCGTTGGTCCCGTGTGAATTTATGCCCCATGTGCACGTTAAAGATCACAGTATACTCTTCGGAAAAGAGTAGGGGATTGTGTCCCGGTGAACTGCCCAATCACCACCAGAAGGACCCCACTGGAAATAGGTCTTCTTCTAGACTTTCGTGGGCTATCCTTGGTGTTTACACCGAATAAATTCAATTAAATCCAATCCAACTTCATCAAATACATTTAAAAATGATTGCTGATAATCATTTGTATCACTTATTGTAAAGAAGCCTATTATTACAAGTATGAATTGTCCTTGCCAAGTAGATTTGTGATAGGCCTAATGCAGATATTAATACCGTACTCGTAAAAAAGAAAAATGATAAGATTGTTATCAACGAAATATATCATAACTTACCCATAATTCCATGTACTCCGTCTGAAAATCCACTTGCATCCTCCATGTATATTCCCAGATACACAGGTTTGTTTAAATTATCTTTCGGCACATGACGTCGCACAACAAAGTTCACCCCCGGGGCTAATGTGACGTTCGCATGTTCTCCATATACTTTTACTGAAATGTCTCGAATTTTAAGATTTCTCGATTTACGCCAGTGTAATCGAATTTCGTTATTAATTATGATTTCGCTCGGGTTAATTAGAATATCAGAGTATATGGAGTAAGGATCGTTTGGTGGATCTTTCACAAACGCTATTTGTCCAAAGTATGTTTTTCTGTGCTTTGCAGTTTCATGAACTTGGTCTTCACCAATAAGAAGTGCATTGACGAAAATACCTGCAACATAATAGCAAGATTATTCAGCAAGTTAGTGCAACATAAGTAATTAGTCAAATATTGATAACGACTATTTCTATATGTATATGTAAGTAAAGCGTAGTCAAAACATTACTAGTCGGAGAGTTTGGGCCAGATTATGCAATATTTTGTGGGGAGATCGCAAATCCTCCTCATAGCGAATCTGTTTGTTTCCAAACATATGCTGGTGCTAATTGTGTAGAGGACAATCGTAGATAAAGTGCCTGGGCTGGACTTGAGCAACTTGCAAAGCAAAGGTTCGTACCCTTTACCACAAGGCTGAGAGTCACAATTATGTATTGATTTCTAAAATAAGTAAATGTATTAGAATAACTCATAACGTTATTCATTCTGCTGTATTGAATACGACTGATACTAATAAACACATTAGAACACAGTTTACCTTTACTTGGATCGGCAACTAAATTGAAGACATCATCGGGATTACCGTTAAGATCAAAACATACACTGATATTACTTCGAGGAACATGTACTACAAAATGTGGATCGTTATCACCTGTTGGAAATGGAGTAATGCTTATTGTAAATACTGGCAGGCGTTATCGTACATATTTATATATGTAATATCTTTATATATCGCAGATAGGTGGATTTGATTTACAATAAAAAAATATTCAGTTATCTTTATGATATGCCTGCAGACTTAAGCTACAACTCTTTAGGCTAGAACTGGCAATCAATCATAATATCATAATCGACATCCTCTTCCTCATCATTAACATGATCATCAACGTCATCGCGATCACCTTCGCCTTCACCATGGCCATTGTCATCGTCGTTTTCATCGTCGTCATCATCATCGTCGTCATCATCATCATCACAATTATAATCATCATCAACATCATCATCACTATCATCATCATTATCATTATTATGTATTAATATTTAGTATTATTATTTATACAGCAGCTTGGCAGTCGGCTAAACTGGTAGTAAACCCTGTATGTGCGCTAAACCATAGAGATCTATTGGTACCCTAATAAATTTTTATAGCTGCACCTTCTTGTGTTTCAGCTAGAGGGCTGAAATGCAAGTTGCTATAGCGCACCGTCTTTCGGGTGAGACGTTTAAACCGTTGCGTCCCGTGTGCATTGTAGCTCATGTACACGGTAAAGAAAGCAGTTCACTCTTCGAAAAATAGTAGGGAATTATCTCCCAATTCACTGCTCAATCACCACCAGGAGGACCCCACTGGATTATGAGATAGAGTCGTAAATGTCTTACATATGTCTAAAATCTGCAAACTTACACCACGACTTTTCGTTCCTTGTATTCTGGCATGACGTGTACAAGTCTGCTCTTGGTGCCATGTCCAGGGACCCTCTTTCCACAATTCGCATCACTTTCTCTTGATCGCTGTCTTGTTTTACATAGTAGAATGTGAAGTTATTTGACAACAGAAAGTTGTAGCGCTCAGCTCTTGTGGTGATCTCATTTCTTATAAAAGTTCCAGGGCCTTGCTCTTCAAGATACGACTCGAATAATTCAAGTAGTGTGTAGTAAGCCCACGCGCGTGCCATCATGTCCTCGGGATAGCGAGCGTTATACTGGAATTCATCAGGTGGTCTCTGTTTGGAAATATGCATACGAACATTGTAATATGTGATCGTTTAATTTGTATCTTATACTAGATCTACACTCAGAGTGTAAATAATTTGGAATTAAACATAAGAACAGCATCGATTTATTCTGATACAGTATATGGACAAATCATTTATGGCATTTGTGGAGAATCCTTTGCCAAGTACAATATCAGCATATCGTAATATTATGGTTAATTGATTATTTATGCCGTGTGACATTTTAATATAAGAACATTACTATATCCTGTATATGTACTTAGGGTGTATAGTTGACTTAATTTGGAAGGCAATACAATAATATAATTATATAACTAATATCAAAAACATACAAATGACTTGTGTTAGACATTATGATTCTGTTGATTATACTGAAAATATAAATATAAATGTTTACTCGATGAAGAGCTACCGCAAGTATGTTCTGCATTATTTTATAAAATATACAACTTTGAGCAAATTCTTGGCAAAGGGAGGCACACGTAGATACATTGTCTTGGACAAATTTATGATTATGGCACCTCTAGAATTCTCACTCTCAGACTTAAATTTGAATATCAATCAATCGACAATTACTCCTTCTTCAAATAATATTAAGTCGGAAATTATTTTTAATACATATTAATAGTTTAGGCCCATCCCTGCGCCACTGGTTATTGTACTCCATCATCTTATTTCTACTTACCTTAGCATCCGCAGTGGCTTCAAAGTCTGTGTCTCGACTTATAGTCTTTATCCTAGATTTAAGAATATCTCTTTGACGGTAGTCATTTAGTCGACCAACCACTACGATTTCGGATCCATTGAAGTAATTTTTGAATACTCTTGTACTCAAATCAGCAGCAATGCCATCGAGATAGAAAACTTGGATGTCATAAAGTAGTGGTGTCGCAACTTCATCATAAAAACCTGCAAGCAGTTCGACAGCGTCAGACGAAGCTGGTATGCTTCTAGCTATTCCATAACTGGTCAGCGCTAGTCGATTTAAGAAGTCCATATCCACATCATTTCCGAATCCTAAACAGAAAATGGAATATTCCGGTTGCCCTCGTCCTGCATCCTCTACATTTTGAATGATTCTGTCAAGTACGATCTCTCCTTGAGTTGGTGTGCCATCAGTAAGAAGAATAACAAGACCAAGAACGTCCTCGTCCTGACCAGTTTGTTCGAGATCTTCATTCTCTTTACGAAGCTGATTAATTCCGTCAAGTACAGCCCGATTCAAGTTTGTTCCTGTAGTTTTTTGATAAACACATTATATCATCTTAATTTTAGAGCTAACAAATTCCATCAATGACTGATATAATTTGGTAAAACATGTGCAATGTGTACATATCATCCCCGTTTTCTTTTCTTTTTTTCTTTTTTTTCTTTTCTTTTTTTTTTCTTTTTGTTTTGAAGAAACTCATTAGATGGTGATAAACAGTAAATTAAAGACAAACAACATTTTACAAAGTTTATTAGTACACAAGCATTCGACCACGCAGTCGTCTTCACCAGGTGAAGCTACAAGTAGAGTAGTTTTAGTTCTGTCGAACACGACACAGTAATGTCACTGAGGACATGCTTACCGTCCAGTGGGTTAAGATCCTCTACAAACTTCTGTGCATCTCGTACATTACTTGGCGAAGCTTCCACCATGTCAGCACTGAAAGGAAAAACTGTATTGGAAAACGCAAGAATATTAAATCGATCGCTTGGTCTCACATCATTCAGAATAGTAGTAAAGGCTTTCTTCACCTGCTTCAGCTTCAGGCCGTTCATTGAGTCACTAACATCGATAACAAACACCACGTTTTTCCGAAGAGCTTGTAGAATGTTTGGTGAAAAGTGGTGGACAAAATAATCGTTGTAGAGCTAAAAATAAAAATTTGTAGAGCTATGATTTGATCATTTATACATATTTTTTTTTTATACTATTTCATATTTACTATATTTATAGTCAGATTGAAGAAATATTATATGGCCTACTTACCTGTATATCCCCACCATCGTTGCCATGTATGACGTCATACTGGACGACGAATTCCCCCTTGATACCAATGTCACTGTAGGCTGACTGTTCACTCTCCGACGGACTAAATCTGACAGAGCTAATAGTGGAGCGCTGCTGTGTGACAGCACCCGGCAGGTCCCTGCGCTTAGGAACGTTCCGGTTGTTGGTGAATAGAATGCTAGCATCGGTGAATCGTATACCCGCCGGTTCAGCAATACGTACATCTATGTTGAAGTCTTCCACTAGCTTTAAGAAAATATAAATATTATTTCGTTATTTCATAGTCAAAACATTTTTAATATTTTATTTTGCCAAGGCAATTATGTTAAGTTTAGTTCAGTTCAACACACAATTTAGAACTAGGCAGTCAAGTTTGTAATTCAAACTATCAAATTGATATACATTTCTTATTGTTATCAAACTCAGTCAGTGCAAAATTATTATTGATTGGGACTGTTCCGACATTTTAGGCCTACAAAATTCATTTTAACAAATAAATAATAATCGGGCTATTACTAATTTTATCTCCTGCTCTCAATTAACCATTTCAAGCAAGAACCCTTTTAAATTAATTAGTGGTGTAAATTTGTCTCACCTCTCCGGGATACAATTTGATGACTTCTGCATATTTGCCTTTTGTTCTTCTCAACAGTCGTTCGTAGGTAACTTGGATTTGGGCTCGGCCGCTTGCACCAACGGGTACAGACACGACTAGTATCTTCGAAGTTCCCCTATTACATAAAATTCGTTGATGACAATTAGTGTTAGAATAGTGTGTCTTTAAACAAAATATGTTATTCAGCTTTAGGCAGGGTCAATGATATGATATGAATTCTGTGACTAGAATTGAGAAAATATTATCCTACTACCGTTACAGGAATTGAGCCCAGGATATTTGGATTGAGAGGCAAGCATCGTAGCCGCTAAACTATTCAACTCAACTCTAATTTTGAGTTACCATTGCAACTATAAACGGAACATGTGTATTTTAAAATTATTTTATGGTCGCATTTGATCTGCTAAATTAGTACACCCAATCTTCCGTTAATGCATTAATGTATGGCAAATGTATGGGCGTATTTACAAAAACTAAGAACCATTCATAAATCAATGCTTTAAATAGCACTAGTTCCTTGGTGTTGACGCAATGCTTACCGGATTTCTACAAAGCCGCCGTTACCATTGATATCCAAGGGTCCTGGGAGAGTTGTTGGAAAGATAGACATGTCATAAGCGTCACTAGAATAAGTTGAGCCATCAATATCCCTAGAAAATATAACAAGATAGCTTGATGAATAGATTTATTCAGGTACGAAATACTGACTTAATAATTTCTAGTGGGGTCCTTCTTATTGTGATTGCGCACATTGAAAACAATCCCCTAATTTTTTCCGAAGAGTCCCCTGTGTTCCTCTACGTGCACATGGGCCAAAATGCACACGGGACCAAGGTCTTAAACGTCTCATCTGAAGCTTAAAAAAAGGAAGAAAAAGCTATCGTAACTTACAAGAAAACCGGTGACCTAGAAAAATCTCCATAGTTCAGCACACACACGTTTGATACCACCAGTTTAGCCAACTGAGCAAAGCTGTTCCTAAAAGCTGCTCAGTTGGCCAAACTGTAGTTGTCACTCGGCCCTGAACAGGTGATTTTTTTTTAGATAACTTGATTTGATTACTCCTTTCCTTTTTTTAGTTGGAAGGCTGAAATGCAATTAGGCTTAAAATATATAGCGCATTACATTGTGGACAAATATTTTAAGCCATTGGTACAATGTGCACGCTAAAAAACAGAAGATAATATCCAATCGGTATGTTATGCTAAATTCCTCACAAAATGGATCTCACTAGAATTAATTCTTCGTACTTTAGTAACATTGTGTTTTTTGCACCAAAGCGAACCGACCAACCACAAAATCAACCAATCAATAAATTATCCTGATCTGTATTTTTGGAAACTTAACTAATCTAAAAGTAAAAAAAAAAACAAAAAACAAAAACTGAAACGTCATAGGAAAGTTTCCCAGCGAGATAGCCTGGTTCTCACGAGAGCCCTAGGATCCGGATTGGGAGCTAACCGTTAGCGGTATCCGGATACGCTAACGGTTAGCAAGCGCTATCGGTTAGCAAGTTGAGGCCGTTTCTATCATCAACTAATCACACGTACGCGTTTACAATTTCCAGTTTCTTATTAGCCAGTGATTCGATCATCATATTGTTGGTATCCGGATCGGGATTTTCTCGCATGGACACACGGCAGCTAACGGTTAGCAGGATCCGGATCCTGCTAACCGTTAGCTGCCGTGTGAGAACATAGCCTCTGTCTGATATATTTATCATAAATCTGTTCTTTTTAAAAATTCACTAGATCATGAATGATGAGCCACACCCGCTACACTGTAAATTCAAATAAAACCGTTCTGGTATTAGACTGTGTGTCCCACGCTCCTCACGATGCCGCTTCAGGCAATCGTTTGTTCCTGGTGCCATTCACAAAATACAGCTCAATAGTTAAACGTGTGTAATAATTTGCTTGCTGACTTACGATAATAATTAAGTGTATATGTATAGGTAATGTATTTTGACGTTTATTTAAATTAGTTAAGTCTTTGTTGCTATAACATAATTTTTTCTGCCAGTGGAAACAGAATTTTCATGTTATTTTTTTTGTTACTTGAACAATGAAATATCTTTTATCTTGTATCTTGTATTATCCAAAGGAATTACTCACAGAAACAATATACAGTTCAATTAATCACTAGGGGCCTATATCATTTTAATTATCTACCCATGTGGTATTTTAAAAATGTGTTAGCACGTCGCTGATTAGTACATTTATATAAACAATGTTAAGTTTATAAACTTACATTTTAAACGATGAAATAACAGCATCACTAGGCATATCATATCGGAAGACAACCCTGCCATTACGGGAGCTCAGGTTATCAAAGAGTTTGAATACCTCCGTAATCGAGTACCGAGCACCAATAGTACACTTTATGTTGAACCGCCGCAAGTCAATCCCGTCCTTGAAAAAAAAAGTTATAATAAAGATTAACAGTACATAGGCCTATATAACGTGTGAGTTGCATGATTAGGATTATGCAACCATTTATAAAACAAATAATATATAGATTCTAAGAGCAAACACAAACAAAATGGATAGCTAGAAAACTAATTCAAAATAAAATAAATAAATATAGAAACATACAGATTGTTCTAAAATAATGCCGGGTGGTACAACTTCATGTGGCTCTTCAGTAACTGCAAAAATAAAATAACTGATTACTTTATTAGGGTTATGACGTGCTACACAAGTCACAGTAACTTACAATCATATTAATAAAAGCCTGATTATCTGCGAATTATGTTATTGCTCACCTGTTGGAGGTTGGTAATCTTTTACAAGAGCGTTAAAGAGAGCAAAGTCATCACTACTGAACGTGACCAGTGGATGCGAAAAAGATCCATCATTAACTTGTCGTGTTGTTGACGGATCGACAAACACAAGTGGTGTCAGTGGAGTGAAGAACTTGTATTTCTGGGCAACACTGATAATTTCTGCTGCAATCATGGGATCATTAGTTCTAGCATAACGGTCCAAGAGGTATCTGACTCGTAGATAAGCCCATACCCTCTCTACAACATCGGTGGGAACGTATTGGGAGTTAATTGCTGGTGAAGGACTCTGATAAGAAAGAGATAATATTTAAATTGAAAATATAATTATCGCATACTATAACTTTAAAATTCATTTTTTAATAGAATTATTGGTTGTATACATTTACGTTAATATTCTGTTTTGTATTCTTTTACACTAAACATTTTCTTATCTATTATGAACTATTTTGAAAAAATGCTTTGTCTACCGTAACAGACGTATCTGCTTGGAAAGTTTGTCGTCTGCCGGTATCAGATCTTCCTGTTACAATTCCTCTTAACACACCAGTGGCATCGTCTTCAAGTTTGCCTGCAGATGGAATTTCAGATCCCAAAAAGTACGGTTGTGATGTAACTGCTGTAAGGGAGTCCACGTTAACTTTTCCTTTTGAATACTCAAAAGTAGTATCCATGAGTACGGCTGAAGATATTTTACCATATAAGTCTTCAAGACGTTTCGCAGCGTCATCATCAACATAAATTTTAGTAGCGTAACCATCGTTCTGGGCTGATAGTCGAACAAGGAACTCAAAGTCTGCATCAGGTCCGAAACTGACTGCGTAAAGAGAGTGTGCGCTATTGATGTTATCTGTCACGTGACGGACTAGTTCATCGGTATCTGTTACACCGACACTTGGCTTGCCGTCAGTAAATAACATAATCATTGAATATATTTCATCGTCACTGTCGGACACATCACGCGCACCTCGATCAAGAACCTCGTCAGCTTTTATCAGTGCCGAGTACAGGTTTGTATCTGAAATTATAATAAAAAGAGTTGTTATTGCATTATCTTACTTGTTGCAGTTACATGATCCTATACACATAATATATCTAAAGTATTTCTCAGCGTATTTATTGTTAATTAATAAGTTTATGTCTATTCGTTTCCGATTGTCTTGTCCAGGTTACAGTGGCGTATCTATTGGATTGGATTTATTCGGTGTAAACACTAAAGATAGCCCATAATGTCTAGAAGAAGACTAATTTCCAGTGGGGTCCTTCTGGTGGTGATTGGGCAGTACACCGGGAGACAATCCCCTACTCTTTTCCGAAGAGTGTACAGCGTTATTTAACGTGCACATGGGCAATAAATTCACACGGGACCAACGGCTTAAACGTCTCATCCGAAAGACGGTGCGCTATTGGAACTTGTATTTCAGCCCTTTAGCTGAAACACAAAGAGAGGCAGCGATGGGAATTGAACCAAGGACCAAGAGATCTCCGCGGTTCAGCGCACACACAGTGTGCACACGGGGGGAGGGGGCGCAGTTGAAATGGGGGAGGGGGATCGATGATCAATTGAGGGGCGCTAACTCACAAAATAATGTGATTTTAGGTGATTTTTAACTACTTGCAAGTGATTTTTTTGGGGGTGACGACTGGCGAGTAATTTTTGGAGGAGCATGTGCCCCCTGCGAACCACCCCCCAGATACGCTGCTGCCAGGTTAGCGTCAGTTCTGAAAATTGTGTATTGTGACGTAATACTTATTCACTTCTTTGTAATTGGAATCATATATTGGCAAAAAATTGGTAAAAATAAAATAAGTGGTTTGAAAATGTACTCGCGTTGAAAATTATAATTTCTTTATCAAAATGTTTAACAAATGTTTTGTAAGTAAGGTATAAAAAGTAAACCAATTAAGAACAAACTATATGGAATGGGTTTTATTCATAGTGACGCGGTGCCACGTGATTTTCAAACTTAGCCATAAGACCTGTCTCTTATACACATCTGTGGTGTTGAGGGTGGGCTTCGCGTTGTATATGTAAGGTAAATTTGGAGATAAATTGAAAATTTATTTATATTTCATGACATGATTTACTGTTATGTTTCTAATCAGATGCCACACCAACCTGGTTCTTTACAGTATAATCACCATCATCATCGTTACTTTATCGTCGTTATGGTCATTAGATAATAATGCTACTGAAATGTTATTTTTAAATTCTCATGAATTTTACAGACACTAAAAACATATTTAGAGCACCCCTTTCATAAAACAATTAAAATTAATTATTTCAAAAATGTAAACTTAAAAACTAAGGACACATCATAATATTTTGTATGGTATCAAATTAGGTATTTACATGTTTCATCATCATTGAACGATCTAAATCTAAATATAAATATAGAAGTTTATATAGCGTTTTGCCAGTGGATACAAAGCGCTTGGATAGGTGGACTAGGAGCTCGATCAATACTAAAGATGGCAGAATAAAAATAACTTTAACTTACAAAGTATTATTTATAATGCTTATGGATTTTTAATACTAAGTTTAATTTAGAAGAAAAAAAATACCCATTGAATGAAAAAATTAAAATGTTTTATATAAAATGATTGCATGTAAAAAAGATGCACAGCATTTTGCCTTAAAATTAATATTTACAATAAGTACACGTCAAAAAGCTCCTAAATAAGCTGTCACTTGTGTCAAAGTAAAAGAGATCGTCAAGATAATATTAGGATTCGTACATGTTATCAGAAAAAAAAATCAATGTAGATAATGCCTTTTTTTCAAATTAATCCTCATTATAAAGCTAAACAAACTAGGCATTATCTTTGCGGAAATCTATAGTAATATTCATCACACTGACATCTGATTGGATAACTGCTTCCTGCCTCTGTGTGAAATCAACCGTTCAATACTGTATTGTGGAATTTAGTGTAGTTAATGCCTTATTCCAAATTATTTGTAGTGGTGTGTGTGTAGATAATGCTCATTTGAAAAAAAAAATCATATTTAGAGTAATATTTTTGGCTTTCTAGTAAATTAAGGTGATAGATTATACCCTCAGGCATCATGTAAGCCAAACACCTCAATTTTGAAAACAAAATGCAGTTTTTTCCGAATCAGGGCATGATATTCTGATTCTTTTTTTTGGTGGTGTTGCGTTTTCCATTGAATTGACGACAGTTTGGCACAATGAGTGCTCGGCTTGTACAAGGATACACCAAAATACACAGCGAGAGGTGCGACCCATCTACCACAAAGATGGAAAACCGAGCCACAATCTTTCCGCCAACCGTTTCTACCCAAAGGCCTACTGTGGTCATTATGATGTATTTGACCTATAAGGGCAAACTTACCTCCTCCATCAGTTAATCTGTTGATAAAATTCTTTGCATCAACTTTGTTGTTTGTGTACGCTTCGGCTAGCCCATTCTGCCGCCATGATTTTGGTTGGTCTGCAAAGCTTATGACGTTGAATCGGTCGTTAGCCCTTAGGTCATCTATAACTGATTTTACCGCCTCTTTAGTCTGTCGTAATTTGTCGCCTAAGCCCATCGAAGCACTGGTGTCGATAACAAATACAACATGTTTTGTTACTTCTCGCAATCCATTCGGTGAAAAATAGTGAACAAAATATCCATCTTTAGCCTGAAAAAGAAAGTACGGATGATCATTTTGGTTTTATCACTTAGTCGTATAAGGTGTCGGTAACATAATGTTATGCATCCAACATCTAGCCTCTAGATAAAAATGACGAAATAACGAGAATACCTAATGAATTGTCCAAACAATGAATATTGATAAGGTATTATAAATATTCTTTCAGATTCGTTTTGTTGAAATGACTTTCTTTAATTATATTTTGTGTGTTATACATGCAACGAGCTGGTTAGACAAAACAAAATATATACTAATTTTTGAGCTTGTAGAAGATTCCCAAATTTGAGGTCAGGTGTTGGAAACTCTCACTGTTCAACTCACTTTATTACATTTGTCTCTCTCTTTCTAAAAGTAAAAATGGGTACTTGGTATAGGATGTTGTGGCATTCAATGTACTAGCTTCGTGCACTGAGTACAAGCGCACGACTAGGTATCACCTCAGAGAGCAGAGAAGTTTGCACTTTGTGCTAGTTTGCCATTGCTTGTTATCAGACTAGTGACCAGGGGTATAGTAGGCCTAACTTTCAGCGCCTTTGGTCGTTCAATTTGGAATAGGCGCTAAATATATATTTGGCATTATTATCATTTTATCTCAGCAAAATGTTTTTGTCATGAATAGTTAATAAAAAAAAAAACAAAGACAGAATAAAAAAAATAAATAAAAATGATATGGAATTCTGTTCTGCAGGTACGTTACCAACTTGTTTATTGGATATATGAAATGTGGTTCACCTTAAACCTACCTCCATGTAACCACCCGATGTATCGTGTTCTACATCATATGTTATAACCATGTCTCCCTTTATTCCACCTGAACTATCAATGTGATTATTCTGTTCTTCGACAGTGAAATCATACAGTAAGCGTCTGGCCGTGTTGCCTCTGCGTACAACCTCACTTGTGAGATCAATGTCTTGTCCATTGTCCACGTGATTTTCAAACTTAGCCATAAGACTGTCAATCTGTTGCGGTTCAGTTACGTACACTGCCATCCGGAGAAAGTTGACAATCTAATTATGGTTAAGAACGCAGTTAAAAGACGCAGAAAACAGAAAGTATATTTTCGTTTTATCTCATTGCCTAAAACTTAGCATGACTATATAAATTAGATTAGGAACACTGACGGTAAAGTTGTACTGTCATTAGCTAACAATTTGAAAAATTGAATTTCAAATTTTGATTCATTGGAATTTTGAATGAGATAAAAATTCTCCTTATCAATTAACGGACAGTTTAATAATATTTGTATTTATTCTTTTGCATCTATAGACCACAGCTGGTAATAAGCGATTTCAGGATAGTTGTAGTCAAAATGTCAGCAAATCAGTGGAAAGATATGTTTTTGATATTTTGGGGAGACAGTAGGCCCTATATCCTTAAGAACGCAATTAGAAGAGGCAAAGATAGAATATTGTTGGTTTCATCATAGCCTAAAGCTGAATAAGGTAATCTGAATTAAATTAGATCTATATTGTAAACAGAACATTTGAACAGTTCTAGCATTAATTGTTTTGAAACACTATCAATCAATAGTTCAGTTATAAAACTAAACTAGAAAGTTCAATTGAACTGTCGGCATACGTACTTGTCTTGGGTATAGATTCAGTCGGTATTGAAATAATCCATCGTTTCGCTCCAGAAGTTCCTCATAAGTTATTTCAAAAGTGATTGGTGTGTCAGGTGCTGCTAGAGCGGAGACAACTACAGTTTCCATCGTCGGAGTCCTACAGACGTAACATTAAATGCTGTACGATTATTATCGTTATAAGATGTACAATAAATAAACTAATATGATAATAATACTGGTAATGGTTTTAATAATTACAATGACAAAATAGATAACGATAACGGTATCTGCAACGGCAATGTATGCAAAGAGAAGGATTTGTTTTCTTTACACCTTTACTTAGGCACACACACATGAACCGAAAATTCCCCCAATATATCACGTCCAAAGCTCTTTGCCACTATTACAATCACAATCTTTATTGTTATCATAAACATAGTAATCAATTATCACTACTAAATAAAATTAGTATTTTTTTTTCTTATACCTGGTCGTATTTTACTTTTTTTTCCATTGTATATGTCATAATATCATTACCCATATTTTTTTAAAGAATCATGATATATAAAGGTATCGTCTTCTACTATTATCTTTTTATTTCTATTATATAGCTATTATTGTTATTTCTTTGTAGGGCATCAAATCTTAAAGCGTGTTTGTACTTGATGACTTTCCAATCAATCTTTGAAATAAGAATTGTAAAAATATATGATGAAGGAAATTATTTGCATTAAGTTTATTGTGATAACAAAATGAATCACTAATACTCCCTAAAAACGGTAACATATTGGACAATTGAGTTGATACAAGTTTAAACGGTGTTAATATCAATTAAATAAAAATGTCTATTAAAATTGGTATTATTTACCATCTTGGAATTCTTCCTTTGCCGTCTAGAACATGTTTCTTTGAATTTTCATCATCCACAATGGTTGTCTCGTAGGTTTTGCCTCGACTGGTTCTATAACGTGAAAAAACAAAAACATTTTGTGTGACTTTTAACATTGGTGGCGCTAAGAATTGTGTCCAATCTTGGGCTGGAGATTGAAATGCTGAAAGTCTCCAACAACCATCCAACTATTACACAACTTATGCTGATTAACCTTGGATGCTGGTACGTGCAGTTAAAACTACGAATTGGCTTATTGTAACATTAAATATTTCCCTAAATATTATATTAGACCTTGATGGAGTGATGTCTCTGTACAATTTGATATTCTGGGCCACATTTATGTCAATTTACATTGGAATGATCGCCGTTGATTGAAAAAATACGTCAGTAAATCAAATGGTATTGAGTTAAAATTATTGAATCGGCATAAATATGAACAAGAGAAGCTTGTGGTTTGATAAAAGACAACAGCATGATTCTTACGCAATAACGTTAGTGACAAACGCATATCTAGGAATCTGGAAGCTAAACCGAAGATTAACATTGCCCTGGTTCTTGTGTACTATACGAGCAGTGACTTTCGTACGCGCATATCTCAATGCTATCTGTGCTTCAATATCAAGCATTTCTATATCGACACCTTCCTGGGTCTACAAAGAAAATAACAAAAAATTGTCATAGACTTTGGAATTATTAAATTTTCAAATGAATACATGATACTGACTAATTGTTTTCAATAGAGTTTATTCTAGTGATCATGTGAGGTCAGCATACACTATGATATATCAACTTATTGTTGCCATTAAAATCATAGTCACATCATCATTATTGTCATCATCATCATAATTACTACTGTCATTATTATTAATATGTTATTATTAGAACTATTATTTGGAATATCAATAGGCCTAAATTAAGCATATTAATAATATTTTATTATTACTATTATTATTACCATTATCATTATTCATAAATCATCATTGCTATTATTAGTATTATTAATATTATTTTATTCCTAATAATAACAACAATACTAATAGTAATAATAGTAGTAATAATAATTATAATATTAATAATAATATTTTAGTTGTAATTTTGTAGGTAATTTTTATTCACTTAGATTATTCTAAATCAATACCATTAGACTAGGTCAATTTCCCAGAAATATCACTTCCGATGGCAAATTATGTTATTTTTGGCATGCAAGCTTTTTGGGGGTTTTGAGGAGTGCTGAACTCAAATCTGCTGTATGCCAATCTAAAAAATTACCAGAAAGCCTCCAAATGGCCGCCAAAATGCGACCAATTTTGATATTTGTCATAACTTACATAATTTTCCACAAAAAACCAAGTTAAACTCTATTCTACGATTTTTGGTGCCAGGGCATATAGTGGCACCATCAAAAATCAAATTCAGCCGTCAGTGGTTGAAGAAATCAAAGATGGCCGCCAAAATCGCTGCCAAGTTTAAGTATTCTCTTAATATTCTCTATAGAACAAAAGCTGTTTTAGCCTATGATTTGAGATGATAGGGACATACAGTCCGATGGTTGTGAAGTCTACCTACAGGGGTAAAGCTATTATCAAAATGTGTTGGAACTCTGCCACTCAGAGACATTTTCCTACCATTGACAAGTCATGTTGATCTTTTCTATCCAGCAGTAATGACCAGCCGAGTTGCTGGTGTAGAGCAAAAATATTTGTTTGGATTTTAGCCTTAAGAAAAGTTCGGGCAGCCATATTGCGTTATCTGCAGTCTGTCAGAGAGCCCCTTCCCACAGAAACCCCAAACAATATCACAATAATCAAAAAAAGGGAGAATAAACTTTTGTAAAGCAAATTAATAATAATATTATTTATATAATAAAATATTATTTTAATCAAGATAGTGACGTATCCTACATCAAATGACGTGTTTGTGGGACAGTTTGTTGGACTACCGGTACCCTGTTAGGCACTGGAAGTAAAGCACCATTTTGAAAAGCCCAACATTGCGACTGTTGGAGAGTACACTAATATTAGTAGAACCTACAATCAAATAAGTATCTTCTTAAATAAAGCTGATTTGTTTGTGAGACAGGACGCTCATTTAATGATAGGTTCCGCTGGTATTGGTGTAATCTCCGACAGTCTTATGAGTTGTTTCAAAAGGTACTTGACTCCACCAAACTCTTTGACATTGAGACTGTTGGAGAATACACAAATACTAGTACAGAAGGAACAAATGATAAACTTTGAGAAAAGCTGATCCTAAAGCTTTCAAAAAGCTATATAGCAAATCGTATTGTGACTATGGCTTTTTACTATGGAAAAGTCACCATTTGGTCTTTTCGATTGTTTTAAAAATTCATTGCAAGCTGATAGTAAAGTGTTCATATATTAATTAGCTCACGGATCCCAAACATGTTAGAGGCCAATGCAGTAGTACAAATCAGAATAATTTGCAGATTCACCATATAATAGTAAAACTCATCGTGATGGACGAATGAAGTGTGGACCATCAACTGGATGACAAGTAATTGCGTATTGGATTTTTAAAAAGGCTATATTTTCACCTTTGACATGATGAATGAATCTTAGATAAAATTACAAATGTGGCATTTAATGCACATGGAAAACATTCTACAACAGACATGCCACTACCACTTTCAGTGTCCAACAGGGTACTGGTAATCCACCAAACTAGTTTCTCTTACATAATCTTTTCCAATTGCTCTTCAGATCGTCTTTGTTGGGCAGGACACTCATTTGGTGATAAGTTATACTGTTGTATTCTCCAACAGTTACAAGAATTGGATTGTGGAAAATGGTACTTGACTCCCAATGTCAATTAGGGTAGTCCACCAAACTAGTTTCCCTTATTATAAGTCACTGATTTTTGTCTTTTTCACCTGCTCTTCAGTTTTTCTTTGTGGTAAAGGACACTGATATGATGATAGTTCAACAGTTTATGTTGTGTTGTGGAAAATAGTACAATGACTACCAATAGCATACAGGGTAGTTCACAAAACTAATTTCTTATGGCATACCCCACAAAACATAACTGTTGTCCAATTTGGAATATTATAATGTTGCGGCCATTTTGGAGGTCATCTTGGATTTTTGCAAGTGGCTGAATTTGACTTTTGGTGGTGCAACTTTATGCTCCTAACAAAAAATCTTAAATCGCAGACTAAAATAGGCCAATGTTTTATGGAATATTTAGGGAGTGAACGTTCAATTTTAAAATCTGGCTGCCATTCGATCTATGCAACCGCTAATAGCTGAAATTGACTTTTGATGGTGCTACTGTATGCCCCTAACATCTCAAATCACAGAATAAAAAAACACCACTGCTCTATAAAGAATGTCATTGGAGTTATGGTAAATATTACAATCTGACGGCCAATTTGGCGGCCATTTTGGATATCTGCAACCGCTAATGATTGAAATTGACTTCTGATGGTGCCACTGTATGCCCCTATCACTTCAAATCATAGGCTAAAAAAGCCATTGTTCTATATGGACTATTAAGGGAGTTTAAATATTTAAATTTAGCAGCCATTTTGGCGGCCATCTTGGACTTCTTCAACCGCTAATGGCTGAATTTAACTTTTTTGGTGCCACTATATGCCCTGGCACCAAAAATCACAGACTCTAAAACTGTTGTTTATATATGGAATATTATGAAGGTTATGACAAATATCAACATTTGGCGGCTATTTCGGCGGCCATGTTAGAATTAGAGGCTTTTCGGTCATTTTTAGCTTGGCATACAGCAGATTTGAGTTCAGCACCCCTCAAAAACTCCAAAAAGCTTGTATGCCATAAATTAACACAATTTGCATCTACCACCTTAAATAAGCAATTTTTTTCCAAATTTTGCCTAGTCTACATACTGAAGTGCATAATAATTTAGAATTATTTAATGACTTATATAATACTAATGTATGTAATAATTGTAAAAGTTATATAAATGGAGTAATTAATCAAAGAAAATTGAAGAAAAATACGATTATCAATCATCAATGAAGCGATCTATATTTTTTAAAATATTACTATTTTTTCAAAGCAAATTAACAATAGATAACACAAAAAAACTTACGTCAACACCAACGACTGGTTCTTCAGCTGAAAGCAATATTAGAGTTGTATATTAGAATATAATATTAATTAGAATATAATATTAGATTAAAGAAGAAAATTATATTTTGAATAAAAACAAAGCAATAGTTCCGATTACAAAGTAGGTGGTAAAAAACGTAATTTAAATATTTAATTTTCACTTCGTTCTTTATGTGCATTTTTTGCCTAATAAGCTAAAACATAAGCTTTTGTTTTAATCTTTAAACAATTAATAATAATTCGTGACTTCGTATTAAAGCAAAATATTGAAAATAATTTATAAAAATACAAACATTTTATTTGTCTCTTTAAAAATCGCAAATATTTTAGTCTACAAGAAAAAAAACCCCGTTATTTTCTTAAAATCCTGCACATCGTGCAAGGACATTATTCTGGTTTTTACAATTACTGCCCATAGGTCACTCTGCCCAGGTTAGCGGGAATCCTTGTAATTGACTTAACTTGACTGAAGAATCCAAACGTGGGTTTGGTGAAGAATGCCCTATGTCTATTATTCCAAGGCATTTGATAATTTTAGCTACTAACGTTTTTTTTTACAATCTTATAGGCTATGCTACGAGGAAAGGAGATATTCAATATAACTCTCGACCAACATTGATGTAGCTCTTGTCGTCTGAGGAACAAAGTCATCAATGTGCTTTGGAGTGCCTAAACATCTGCACAATAATTTGGCCAAAGATAAAACCAGAAAGATAGAGATACCCTAAATTACTACAATGTTTTGGTCCACCAACTGATCACAGGACCTGATAACCCCCTACTGAAGTCAAGAAATGTATTTCAATAAAATGAAAAAAACAAAACCCAAAAATGACAAAATAAGTGTAAACAAAATATATTAAAATGGAAATATCTAAATGCTAGTGATTGTACTTACAGTGGCATATTCTTGCATAATTATACTTGCAGGCGCCAACATAACAAATAGGCTTAAAGAGTACTTACCCCTTACGCAAAACTCCGACTCGGATCCCAGTTTGTCTTTCTCAGCTGTATTATATTTTGAACCGACCAACTCCCATCCAAATCCATCAGGTACTTTTGATTGGCCCTTAGAATTGATAAATTTGAATGACGTCACAGGAGTGAAAAGGTTGTAGCGTTGAGATAAATCGAATGCGCTTCTGAGAGAGTACTCTCGCTTCTTCTCGTCTTCGGTAATTTCAAGGTTTCTTAAGGTTTCTTCTAGCGTATGAAATGCCCAAGATCGTTCAACAAAATCTCGCGGGACGTGCCGTGAACTTGGATTATCCTATGGAACGAAATTAGGAAGATGTAGGCCTATAAGCACGAAGATTTGTTAAATCTGTCACTTTTAACAATGTGAAATGCTTATATTTTGTATAAAACATTTTCATTTATATTTCTCCCATGCCTTTTTTAAAATACTAGTTAAACTTAAAAGTTTAATTATCCACATGTTAGTATACCTACCACAACATTTATTCTCTCTTCCATTGTCATCTCACCAATGTTATTGATTCCAGAACCGGTCGAACCTGTTGCCGTAACACGAACAGGGATTTCTGTTAATTGAGGGTCAGCCAACCGACCAGCTACTGATAGTTCAGACCCGTTGAAAAAGTTCTGAAATTGAGTCTGGGTGAGTGTGGCGAGATCAACACTATTTTCCAAGTAGGATATGGTCAGATCGCGAAGAAGCGGTGTAGCAACCTCATCATAGACGCCCTTTAGCTGTGTCGGCACATCAACTCCGTCAAAGATTCGTCTAGCTATACCTTTATTAGCTAAAGCGATTCTAGTCAAGAAAGGGAAATCAACGTCAGAGTCTCGTTTACCGAAGCCCAGAGTGATGATAGAACAGTCGTTCTGATTTTCTTTCCGTGTGTTTTGTAAGATTACTCTGGAATTTGTCTCGCCGATTGTTGCCGTACCGTCCGTTAACAGAAACAGGATGCAGACGGACGTACGAGATCCACCTGTTGCATTATTCAGCAGCTTCAATCCTTCAACCAACGCGCCATTAATGTTTGTACCTGTGTAGAAAATAGTAAACAGGAAAATACCAAAAACTTAAAAACTAGAGGCCTATATATTGTGGTTATGATTCTTTTATTTGTTGCTTCATTTTATGACCGATTTCCAACTTTAATGTCACATTGAATTTAGTATCTTTTAAGAAGAAGGGAGCCAGAGTTATTCTATCTAATGCTATTTTATAAATAAAATATACAGAAAAAGTCAGCAGCACAAAGCTAAAACCATTAAATATACAATGAGTGACTGCCCTAAATATTTATTTATACTAAGACTTCGTGCCTTAGATACTAAGGAAATCATAAGTATAAAGGACTTTTTTTTTAAAGTAATTTCTTTATTCTTTATACTGGGAAAACCTGCTTAGTAACATATCTAAAGTTCTCCCACAGGGCCCAGTACAGAAAGTCAACAATAACATTCATAATTCATTAAACCAGCAACATACATAAACCATAAAAAATACATTTACATCCAGATCATAACATTTTTAAAATTGCTAAAATAATGTAAGATCAATACGAACATTTATAAATATATTTAGAGAAATACAGCAGAAAGAAAATGGCTAGTTATTATTATTATTATTATTATTATTATTATTATTATTATTATTATTATTATTATTATTATTATTATTACCAGTATTACCATTATTATTATTATTATTATTATTATTATTATTATTATTATTATTATTATTATTATTATAAATATTATTATTATTATTAGAATTAAACGTTATGCTGCCCCTGTTGGCAAACCTCCTTCTCCCAGATTCAGTCCGACATTTGGGCAATGACAAAATGTCTCGAAAAGCTGGCCCTAGTCTTATGGTTGTAAAGTCTACATACGGGGGTAAAGATATTATCAAAATATGTTGGAACTCTGCCACTCAGACATTTTCGTACCATCGACAATTCATGTCGATCTCTTCTATCCAGCAGTAAAGACCAGCCAAGTTGCTGGTGTAGAGAAAAAATATTTGTTCGGATTTTAGCCCTAAGAATAGCTCGGGCAGCAATATTTTTCGTACTCTGCAGTCTGTCAGAGAGCCCAACCACATTTACCCCAACCAATATCACAATAGTCAGAAAGAGGGAGGGAGAAAAAGACTATTGTAAAGCAAATTAAGAATATTTTTATCAAGTTAGTGACGTATCCTACATAGTAAAGGAATTCTTTGGTTAATTTTTAATTGATAGTCAATCCATACACCAAGACGTTTTATACAGTTAACTGTTGAATGACAGAGTTTCCTATGTGAATTTTAAGTTCGTCTGTTCCTTTGAGTTTCCTAGAGGATCCAAATAAGATTGCTTTAGTTTTGCTTACATTTAAAGTGAGTTTGTTTTTGCAACATTATGTAGGTAATGAAAAAGAGTGTCTGAATGTCAATAACATTTTTGGATGAAAATTTAAAGCAGTGTCGTCAGCATATACTAAAACTTGTTGACGATTATCAAGGTAATAGGCAAACCAGTTTTGCTCGTGACTAGAAATTCCAAAAGTAGTCAGTTTGTTGATAAGGGTTTGGTGATGAACTGAGTTAAAAGCTTTTTTAGATCGAGAAAAACTCCACATGTGAGTTGGCTTTTATCCACATTATAAAGAATATAGTCTGAAAATTCAATGAGGGCAGTGGATGTACTATGAAGTGGATGAAAACCCGATTGATGACGGCAGATTAAATTAAAGTATGAAGACAATCTTAAAAAAAAAAAAAAAAAAAAAAAAAAAAATAGTAAACTACTTAGAAATCAATAATTGAAGATTTCTATTTTCGAGATTCTAGATTCGAGATTCAGCTAAACTGGTAGTTAAATAGTCAGTAAACCTAAATGCATAAAATAGCCCTAATGTGCGTAATTCAATTCAAAACTTTATTTAATATCGAAAATGCAAAATTTACAGCATAATGTAATTAAAGAAAATATATATATAGACAGAATACAATTTACAAAGGACATGTTCGAACATGCAACAGTTAAAATTACAAAAAGATCGTTTTTCAACAAGTTCGAGAAGGTAAAATAAGTGTAAAATTACGTCTTGCAAAGAGGGATGCTATGCTATTAAATAAAATTCCCTGTCATGACTATGGAGAAAAAACTGTTGTATGCCCATATATAGTCATGATGTACCTATATAACGTCATGATGTGATGTCACCGTGACCATAGTTTATGTCACGTATTTTTTTGTCACGTAAAATTGAATAGACTGGACATAGCTTAATAGGAGTGAGCATTGATTTGCATACTACTACCAAAATGAACTGGTAAATCACTGTAAACAATGCAATTTAAATAATTAAAAATTTATTTATACATTTTCAGTGCTGTAAACCCATCGTTAAGACAGCATAGATTGTATTATTTCCACTTACTTCTAATGCTTTTAAGATTTTCTACGTGCGTTTTAGCTCTTTCAATGTTCGCTGAGTTTGCTTCTACCAATCTGTTCTGTTCCCACAGATAAATGTCAGTTGAGAATGTTAGGATGTTAAATCTATCTGCGACACTTAGATCGTCTAGAATTGTCTTCAGTGCCATTTTTGTTTGTGTTAGCTTTCTGCCATACATAGAAGCACTGACATCAAATGCAAAGACAACGTCCTTTGGCAGCGCTTGAAGTCCACTCGGAGAGAAGTAATGGACAAAGAAATCATCGGCTACCTACACAATTATTTTAATGACGTCACCATTATAATAGTTTATACATTATTATTATCATTATTATTATTATTATTATGACCGTCGTTGTTATCATCATTATCATCATCATCATTATCATTATCATCATCACCAACATCATTATTGTCATCATTATCATCAGTGTTAATTTTATTTCTATCTTAATCTATTTTTACTGCTACGTTTATAATGCTATGCTGTCTTGCAGCTTCAATGTCATTATATATATATATATATATATATATACATATATATAGTATATAGTTATATATATATATACATACACATGGTATATAGTTATATATAGTATATGTAGTATATATAGTATATATATAGTATATATATATATATATATATATATATATAGTACATAGATAAACAATAGATAAGCCTAATATTGATTCCCGTTCTGAAAAAGTATGATAGAAAATCATCTCACCATGACATCTCCTGGACTGACATCATCATGCTCCACATCGTAGGACAACACAAAAACGCCATAAAGACCCAAGTCAGAATTGAACGCCTGCTGTTCAGCCTTAGAAGGGTCGTACCTAAAGCTAGCCCGGTTATTCTGATTTTTCTTGTTGGTGATATATTCCGATAAAAACACTCTGTTGACGTCATCACCTAAGATAGAGTCTATTGCTTCATTCTGGCTGTTCAATGTGTCTCTTCCACCGTAAAATACAGAAGAAAACAGCGACAGTTCAGACGAGCGTTTGGCCACTGATGATGAAAAATTAAAGAACCCAGCGTTTATGTAGGAGATACCTTGTGCTTCTGTAACCTGTACATCTATACCAAAATCTGAAACAACCTAAATAAGAAGAAGTAACAACCTATTAAAAAATAAAAGGGAACATCCTGCAACAAAATAACCCATAATAATACGCAGCGTGGTCTGTGACTACCAAGCCGCCGTAAGTAGGCGCCTGAAGTAGCTACATGTTCACATAATTCTACAACAATTATTCCGCTGTTACACAGTACGCACAGGACAAACACATATCCTGCCAGTTACCTATGGAGTGGAAAGTGACAAACCTATCAAGACCTGATGTGGCCCGTCAGACCCTCCCCACCACACACACAAAAATTAAACAATAATAACTCACAGTTGCACTTTCTACCCCACTTTCTAATTAACCCAATTAGTACATATACACGATGCACCTTATCTAAACTAATCCCCCCGCCCCCATGGTTATACTTTACAAGATTGGGGAAAGCCATATGGAAGTGAATACTAAAATTTAAAAAAGATGATAGTTTATCCACTTACGTGTCCAGGTTTTACACTTATCACTAGAGAGTAACTTCCACGAACCCTTCTTAATATCTCTTGGTACGTCACAGTATATGTCACATGACCTCTTGGTCTAAGGTAAACGGCAGTTGTGAAATTGTTCCAAAGTGGATCACTAAAATGCATAAAGCAGAAATGGTTACTTATTTTGAAAACAATAATGAGGTATGTGAGTTAAAGATCTGAAACGTAAGTCCAATAATCTAGAAGTTATACTTTGAATAAAATGAGTTATAAAATTCCACCTAAAATTTCGCATAAAACCTTAAATTTGTTACCAGCCAAATTGAAGGGTCAATGAAAAAGTATACAGAAATGGTAATTTAATTGTTTGTTAGTTAATGGGGACTTTTTTCTAATTTAAAATTTTAATTTTAATTTAATAACTTCCTTAAATATGTAAATTAGGCAGTTTAAATATGGAATTGAATTTTTTAATACCGGTATTTATTTTTAAATTTCTTTTAGCAAATTTAAAGGTTTTTGTAGTAAAACATCTGTAGATTATATAAAAATGTTCTTTTCTATTATATGTTGTTAAAAAAATAATGTTTTTTGAGTTGTTAATGCGTTTCGTGTGTAAGAGATAACCTTAATGTGTTAATATACGTACGCATTGGGTGGAACATCTCCAGAAGCGCTAAATGTGTATTCATCTGAGCCTTCGCAACGGTCTCTAATTTTACCATAATATATTTCATCATCTCCATCCACAACTCTGAGAAAAGAAATATTGAAAATTAGGAAGGTGATAAAATAAAATAACATGATTGTTGCTGATTATATATATATATATTTCCTCTTTATCACTACACTGTAGAAACAGCGTGGAGCATTTAAACACAATGCTGTACCGTTTTTGACATTACGATGTCAAATACCTAAGCACATTTAATTCTAAACAAGTCAAGATCCTAAATAAATTAAGGTATGTCTAAGCACGTTTAACTATTAAACGTGTCACACCAAATACTTGACAACATTGCGTGTGGAGCTTTGTGTTAAATCTTCCACGCTGTTTTTACAATGTACTCTGGTTAAAACGGTACCGTAATCTCCTACTTTGTATTAGGCCTAATAATAGGCATAATAGGTCTGTAATGGCTAAAATTCTTGATTATTCTGAATAATGTTTTCCATTGGATTCAAGAAGCCCATTTTCGCCCTTTTAATTTTATTTTTAAATGTTTGTTGGCATACTAATATCTAATAATAACCAACTATTTACAATCACTGATTTTATATTTTATAAAATGATTTCAAAAGTTGCTAATGAATAATAGACTGGAATTTAGCCCCTTTTAAATATACTTTATTAAGTAGTGTCTAATATACGAAAACAATAAATGATTCTCCCTATTTAAGCTCTTAAGGGTAACTTAACTTGTTTCTTTAACTTAGCATTATTAGTACTCCAGCAAAAATAAAAAGTTATTATAGTATCATAAACGTTGTAAAAATATCACAAAATGTACAAGTTGAATCAACGTTTTAACCTTATTCAGTCGCAATTACGTTGTAAAATCCTGTACGTACTACTTATCTATTTACAGTAAATTATTTAAGGTATTATATTATTCTACAAAAACGTTTTGAAAAACCAAACTGGAAGGTAATTATAACGTAAAATTGTGATTCCTGGGTATGCACATTTGATAAAAAAAACAATGTATGGCTGATAACTTACACAGTAAATTCTGTAATGTATGCATTATCTGGAAATTCTAGTGGAAAAGTGATTCTCTCAGAATTGGCGCCTTTATTTGTAATCCTGCAGACGATCGTAGTGCTAGCAAACCTCATTGCTATTTTTGATTTGATATCCAAAACCTTCACCTCACGAATCGGCCGTACATTCTGGTTAAGATAAGGCATGTACATTTAAAAAATTAAATTAAACCTTAATGTTAAGAAGTGTTCTGTTATGTGCCTAATTTGGTCATCTTATATCATTCAAATAATTGTATTGAATACAGTATACAATTGGTCTTATTGCATCATGTTTCGTTCATGAAATGTTTGGAGTTACTTTTAATTCGAAACTTGACTGTGGGTACCACGTTCTTTCAGTTAGGTCTAAAACAGCAACACTGTTGGGTTTCATGAAGACTTAGATCTGATGATTAATTTGTTATTACTGTACTAAACTATATAAATGTATGTGTGGGCAATTATGGAATATGCAGTTACCGCTGGTATCCACAGCGGAAGGGTCACCCCCAGGCGTTGGAATGGATCCAACGGAGGAAATTACAAGAGCATTCTTTCTGGCCAGCAGGTGTGAACTATCCTATGTACAAAGGTTTCAGAATATCTCTATGGAATATTTTCCTTCGATATCTTTAAGTACATTTCTATTCTAGAATATTACTTTTAAATTTTCTGTATTTAATTCCATTCCTCGTGCATGGGATGGTTTGTTGTCTTTGATCCCAGATATTTAAAAAACTAATCAACTGATTTGAATGAAACTTTTGTGAAAGTTTATAACCACGTTACAAGAAATAAATTCTAATGTGTCAGTGACGATCCAAATTCGGGTGTGCATTTGAGGGCCATTAGGGCCCAGACCTGAATATCTCGAAAATGGATCAATGGATAAAAATGACAATGGGCAGAATAGATTGTCATGTTTTATTAAAGAACTGTTTCAATTTTCTCAACGGTCCGAAGTAGAGTATGGATATGAGGACCATTTTAAGAATAAGTTTACCGTATTACTGTAGGCAGAAACAATAGCTATTTGATGAATATCTAAATTTGTGCAATTATAGTTAAGGTGTACGCGTTTTATATGTACTAACTCCACTTGTTTAGGAACTTATTGGAAATATTTTTATGCATCTTTACATTCAACGACGATAAATACCACATCCCATTCTATTTCTAAAATATTTCCATTTCAACACCAATATTTCATGTATTTTGATTGTCAGCTATAAGAGTAAAACGTGCCAGTATGTTAATGAATTTACAGGTGTACAGCTGATAAAAGGCCTACGAAAAATGAAGTGAATACATTTATTTGTGTCGATATATATTGGACCATTCAAATATCTTTAAAAAAAACCGTCGAAATGAAACTTTCGTGTTAGTGTTTTTTTTTATTCAAAGTAGATTGTGGTTGATGGTTAGAAAGTATGAAATATTTTTGAGGAATTATTTCAAAGAAAGAGATTGTCGGGTTATTGTCCGATTTGAAGAGGAGTAGCGAAGTGAGTTGGGGTGGTAGTGGTGGTGATTAAAGTAAATTAAGAACATATTTTGGGAGATTTATTCAATAAAAAGGTATTTGCGGTGTGTGGAGATACGTTCTCTAATGGGTGCTCTTATTATTATTATTATTATTACTACTATTATTACTATTATCATTATTATTATTATTATTATTATATTATTATTATTATTATTATTATTATTATTATTATTATTATTATTATTATTATTAGTGTACCTGTCTTGAAATGTTTATTGATCGTATTGAATGTTAAACTCGAAATAAATAACAAAGTACCAAAATACACATCATAAGAAGTGGGTACACTTACAATATATCCCTCGAACTGGTAATACAATTCATTGTTATCAATATTAATTTATCATATACCTACTGAAGTTAAAATCTGATATAAATGTAGGCTGCTTTACATAATTAATGTAAAACAAAGAAATAAAACTATTTCTCATTAAAATATACAAACTAAGTATCTTACATTGGCCTGCCGCCTCTGTCTTGATCTTAACAATTTTAATTCCTGCAAAGAAATAAAAGAATAGGTTTTTGCTGTTAGTTTGTAATCTTTAAGACATATAATATTAGAGTTATACACATGCCTTTGTAAAATCTCCTCTCATTTTTGTGTTGATTTTTACCTAATGTTTGGATAGTAGTTTAAATCGGTAAATGTGTTTGAACGGATTTGAACAATGGTTAAGCTATATTATCTATTACTGTATCAGATTTAACACGATAAAATTTCTATAAACACAACCAATGTGCATTGAATATAATACAGTGGTCTTTGTTTAAAAAATACGACGGTTTTTGTAACACATTTAAAAAAAAAAGATGTTAAGGATAGGATTAATTGGGCCAGCTTTGCAGGAAAGTGTACTTAACATTACTGACTTGTTGAGCTTAAATACTAAACACAGTGCTAGAGATATAATCAACAATAGTTTGTTGTTGATAACCAACAAGCATGCCTTTACGTGTTTTCTAGTCAAAACAGCAACACTTTTTTTACCACGATTCGGAAAATATTAAACTGCGGCCTACGCCAGGCGGCGCTTGCTCTTGGCATTGATTTTGCTCCTATGCCGTTTTGGTCTATGCACTATTGCCGTTTTGGTACATGTCATTGTCGTGCTGGGTCTATATTGCCGTTTTGGTGCTTGTCATTTCCTTTTCGGTTTATTGCCGTTTTGACCTGATACCGTAGTTGCTTGTGTTTTCCACATTTTATAAATACTAATACCTTTAATGTTTTTAATATTAAGTTAAGCACAATGGCGGCGGAATCGGATCTTCTATCTGTGAAAGTACCCTCCCTGGGCCTTCTATTTCGAATTCCTGGATCCGCCACTGGAAATTACAACAAATATGAAATCATATTACAGTAGCTTGATGCCTATAAAATAACTTATAAAATTCACCAAACTTCGTAAAATCTTCGCCCCCTGGACCCCCACCGGGGGTCATTGGCGACCCCTGGCCCACAGCCTAGATGCTCCCATACTCGACCCTGTCTCTTATACACATCTAGATGTGTATAAGAGACAGATCGTAGACCGAGTTCAACTTCATCGGAAATCTCTCAACATATACACATTGAATCACCTGGACATCATGTGGACCTGGCACAGGTCAACATTCTTGACAGGGAACCAAGACACTTTGAAAGAGGTGTCAAAGAGGCAATTTATATCCGTGTGAATAAACCAACGCTAAACCGAGACGGGGGCCGACACAAACTGCCAAAGATCTACGATCCGATTTTGGAGTCACGTGTTCGTAAGATCACGTGCCCAAAATCGGTGTAGCCTTCAAGTCATATTCCAGTCATTGTGCTGAGGAAGACCGTGGCATTACGGTCGAAAATTTCACGGTAATGAAATTTGTTTGTGTTGTGATCAAAAGTTTAAACGTTTAGTATATTCAAACACCAACACAGATGAGCTACTTTTCGAATATTATTATTATTATTATAAAATATTGATTTTTTTTTTCTTTTTGTAACGAACATTACAAGTTCCCTTTTTGAGTTGAGCAACCAAATGTTGATTGACGTCTGTATACGTGAGTCTGTAAAGTTTCCTTGAAACCCACCCTCGAGCATGCAGAAAAAATCGCCTGCATTCGTGAATTCTGTATTTAGGCATATGGGGGGAGGAGGTAGGCAATCTTATGGAGCGACGTTCTAGTTCTCTTCATGCTAACCACGAAGATGTATAGTAAGTGTAACTGATTGGCTTACAGTAAACCGTCAAACTAGCGTAATATAACCACATTTAAACTTTATAAAGTTTAAATGTGGTTATATTACGCTAGTTTGACGGTTAATTTAACGAAAACAATAAGATACTTATTAGGCCACTTTTTAAAATAAGTTGTCTGAAGGTTAACTACTGAATTTACAGTACACTGTAGTTAATGTGTTATAGGTTGTAAAAACTGTATTTCGAATAAAAAATCATTCGCTTGACATTAGGAATTAATCAGTTGTGAAACAAAATAGTAGGCTATGTCAAGTGTTCTGTTGAACAGTGGCAGATTCAAGGGGAAACCCAGTCAGCACGGGACCCATCCCATTTTTTTTTTCAAAATTATTAAAAAATATGGAGAAAACAGACAAAATTGTATTCAACTTTTAATCTGAGAGTGCCATTTCCTTCCATCTAGAGGTGCCATAATCATATTTTTTCTTACCTCAGCCCCAACAGTTGTAGGGCTGAGGCGGGTGGACATTCTACTTACGCAAGAATCTTCACTGGAAGCCCTCAATTTCGACTTCCTGGACCCGCCACAGTGGGAGTATCATTTCTGAGCTACATAGAAGTGTAATTTGTATCCATCGGGGAAAAAGTGATGTTTTCGTCGGGGAACCCATATCAAGGATAACCCTCATAATAAATAATTCATTGAGGTCGTGGAAGCAATCTCGACTTCGACTTTGTTCGGAAGTCTGTGGCGCGTTCAAGAGGAAGGGGGAGGCTAATTCAATTTTTTAATGGAGATATAAGGAAAATTATATTCAAATTTGAAGTCTAAGAGTGTAATTTCCGGCCATCTAGGGGTGCTATAATCACAAATCACGGTGTGGCTGAGGCGGTATAGATTCTCCATCTGCTGAAGTACCCAGTTGCGGATTCAAGGGGACCTAGCCGGCCCGCCCCACCCTCCTAAGTTGTTCAATAAAAATAAATGGAGATATAAAGATAATTATATTCAAATGTTATGCCTGGAAGTGCAATTTCCGGCCATAGAGGTGCCAGTAACCACAAATTTTCTTACCTCAGCCCCAACCATGGTGGGGCTGAGGTAGTATAGATCTTCTATCTGTGAAAGTACCCTCCCTGGGCCTTCTATTTCGAATTCCTGGATCCGCCACTGGAAATTACAACAAATATGAAATCATATTACAGTAGCTTGATGCCTATAAAATAACTTATAAAATTCACCAAACTTCGTAAAATCTTCGCCCCCTGGACCCCCACCGGGGGTCATTGGCGACCCCTGGCCCACAGCCTAGATGCTCCCATACTCGACCTTATGAAATGCACCCCCCCCCCTCACTTTCAAAAACGTTCCGCCACCGTTGGTTAAGCAAGAGTAACCGAAGCGATGGACTGCTCAGAATAATTTTCTCTGCACACGTCGGTTTTAACCCCATTCTCATCGTGTATTGCTTTTTAATCTTTTATACGAGCTATTATTAGTTATTCAATACAAATGTTTGAGCTGGTGGCATTTAGCAACATATGCAGGGCGTAGGTGCTGTTGCTAAATGGCCGAGTGGTTGAGGCGATAGACTGCGAATCCCTTGTGCTCTGCACGCGTAGGTTCGAATCCCATCTTCGTCGTGTGTTTACTGTATTTATTCTGTTGTATTACTTTTTAGTTATTTGATATAACAGTTTGATTTGGTAGCATTTAGCAAAAATGTAAGCGTGTAGTGACGAGGTTGTTGAGTGGTTAGGGTAATGGACTGCTAACCCATTGTGCTCTGCACGCGTAGGTTCAATTCCATCCTCGTTGTGTTCCTATTTTTAATTTGTTCTGTAGTTATGTGACTTGATATAACAGTTTGAGTTGGTTGAATTCAGCAAAATGTAAGCGTATCAGACGGGGCCGAGTGGTTATGGGGATGAACTGCTAATCCATTATGGGTTGGAATCCCATCACTCGTCGTGTAATATTTATTTTTTTTTTCAAATCTGTTGTATCTTGTTTAGTAATTTGTTATAACATTGGTAGCATTTAACAAAAATGTAAGCGTAGCTGTGGTCATAAATTAACGAGGTGGTCCAGTGGTTAAGGTGATGGGCTGCTAATTCATTGTGCTCTGCACACGTGGATTCGAATGTGAAGTTCTTTTTTAATCTAAATCTTCATCGTCATCTTCATCAGTCAGGAAAAATATCTTTCGAAAACATCTTTCGGTACGTCACGCTAACTTGTTTGGTTTGGCAGCATTTAGCAAAAATGTAAGCGTATTGTAATAACGAGGTGGCCAAGTAGCTAGGGCGATGGACTTTCAATTCAATTCTATCCTCTCTGTATTTTTTAATTTGTTCTGTAGTTATTTGGTTTCATATAACAGTTAATTGATCTAGTTGCATCTAACAAAATGAGGCGAGTCGATTGGCCGAGCGGTTAAGACAGGGATTGATTGTGACATGCAGCCACAATATCGGCGCTGGTTAGAACGGCACTCGCCTATGGTTCCGGTGGTGGAACAAGTCTTCTCGGACTCAGACTAAACCGTAGGCCCAGTGTACAAATTTGGCTCGTGTGCACTTTAAAGATCCCAGTACATCATTCGAGAAGAGTAGAGGGTTACTGGTCCATCTCTAGTCCCCTGTCCGGGCACAGAAGGAGCGCTTACGACGCGGCCCATGTCAGGTATCCATCTGCGAATCCTTCTACCACACCACGTAAGCGAGATTATACACACTAGCTACGTAGTGACTCGATAACAAGAAGAAATCTAACAAAATGCAAGCGTATTAGTCAGAGATTGCCGAGTGGTTAAGCCGATGAACTGTTAATCCATTATGGGTTGAAACATCTTCGTCGAGTAATGATTTTCTTTTTTTAACGGTTGTATCATATTTAATTATTTTATATAAATATAATAAGCGTATTATTGTAATCGTAACTTGACGAGGTGGCCGAGTGGTTAAGGCGATGGACTGCTAATCCATTGTGTTCTGCACGCGTGGGTTCGAATCCCATCCTCGTCGTGTGATGCTCTTTTTTTAATCTTCATCAGCTTAGTAAACAAAAATTATCTTTCGGTAGTTATATTATGTAATATTACAATTTGAGCTTATAGCATTTAGCAAAATTGCTAGGGTATTGTTGTATAGTTGACAAGATGGCCGAGTGGTTAATGCGTTGTACTGATAAACCATTATTATGCTCTGCGCAAGTGGGTTCGAATTTCATCTTCGTCGTGTATTTTCTACTTTTAATCTGTTTTATTAATTTTAGTTACTATAACAGTTTCATGCTCTTTTTTAATCTTCTTTATCGGTTTAGTCAGCAAAATATCTTTCGATACATCAGTTATTATTATCTTTTGCTACCGCATTTAATATTACAGTTTGAGCTTGTAGCATTTACCAAAAATGTAAGCGAACTGTAGTCATAACTTCACGAGGTTGCCGAGTGGTCAAGGCGATGGACTGCTTATCCATTGTGCTCTGCATGCGTGGGTTCGAATCCCATATAGTCCTCCTGTATTTCCGTTTAATCTGTTATAAAGCATTATGTATCATCAAATATAAAAGTTCTAGCAAAATTTAGCAACAATGCAGGTTGCGTCTGTAAGATGACGTGGTGGCCGAGTGGTTAAGGCGATGGACTGCTAATCCATTGTGCTCTGCACGCGTGGGTTCGAATCCCGTCCTCGTCGTGTGTTCGTTTTAATCTGTTAGTTTTACTTACTAGATATAAACGTATGAGATGGTAGAATTTTTAGCAATAAATTGACGAGGTGGCGTATTGGTTAAGGCGATGGACTGCTTGTCCATGAGTTCGAATTCCATTTTTGTCGAGTAATGCATATTTTTATTCTGCTGTATTATTATTCGATATAACAGTTTAGTTGGTCGCATTTAGCAAATATGAAGCTTAACTGTAACATTTAGTTACCGAGGTGGCTGAGTGGTCAAGTCGATGGGTTGCTAATATATTGTGCTCTGCACGCGTTGGTTCGATTCCCACCCTCGTCGTGTACGTCCTATTTTTAATCTGTTGTATTAATTTCAGCTATTTGCTATTTATTTTCCAACAATGTAATATTTTACAATTTCAATTTGAATACAATCTTACATTGTTTATTTGATTTTATTTCCAACATCATCAGACAGCAAAAAGTAAATTACAGGATGTCTTAAATACAATACATATAAATATTTTAAAAAAAGTACAAAAAAAAAAAAAAAAAATGCGAAGAGGAACATACTAGACTAGAAATTGCAGATACAAAAAAATACAGGTTGTAAGGAGGATCATAATCGAGAAGTGCAAAAGCGCTTGTCACGATAAGATCCTATGTGTATATACACCAAAGATCTTATAAACACAAGATAGCGTTCTCCGCGATTTACGCGTAACAAATAGAAGCGTCGGTCAAGGTTCAAAAGTTTCCCATTTAACAAGAGGGCGCCATTCATGCGCTATTACCGAAGAGAAAAAGTAATAAGTTTTGGAAGAGGGCGTCCTATCTGTTGCCATGGATCTGAGATGGTTCCTGTTCTGCTGTTCACAGGCGGTGTACTGTATGGTCAGATCAGAGCGGTCAAGGGTCAAAAGTTTCCAATTTAGCAAGAGGGCGCCATTCATGCCTTATTTCAGAATTTGCACGCGTAAATCCCGGAGAACGCTATCTTGTGTTTATAAGATCTTTGATATACACATATACACACAAAAATAGATGTGATGAAGCCAAGTATTAGTGTACATAATAATATAAATTTATTATTAAAGAATAAAAGGGCATTATATAAATAAGTAAATAAAATGTATAAAATACAATAATAATACAAATATTATTTAAAAAATTATGAGTAAGTTCATACTGTAGATATCTAACTTTGTATTAGGAATATATTTAGATAAGTAGTGCTTCTTGATGTTTCGCTTTTTTTTTAAATTTTCATCAATATCATTCCATCAATATCATTCCATAGTTTAACATGAGTTACGTGAAGTAACCAAGGATTGTTTGAATTACGTAAGGTATACTTGTGAGATTAAAGGATTGGGTTTTAAAGAGACTGGAAATGTATGGTGTAATTTCGTTATGAAAAAAACTGAAAAACATAAGAGACAATTTGCGTTTTACGTAGATTATAGAGATAAAATTTGTTAATTTTTTTTTAAACAGTGGTTCAGAGAAAGCAATATGGGAAGAAAATGTAATAAAACGGACTACTCTCCTTATTAACTTATTTATTCTACTAAGCTTAAGAGGATAATCCTCCGCCCAATACACTTGATATAACAGCTTGAGTTGGTGGCATTAACAAAATGTAAGCGTAAATGTAATCATAACTTGACGGGTGGCTGAGTGGTTACGGTGATGGACTGCTAATATATTGTGCTCTGCACGCATGGGTTCAAAACCCATCATTCTCGGCTATTGCTTTTCGATCTGTTATACAACATTATGTTTAGTTATTCAATATGAAAGCTTAAGCTGTAGCATTTTAGCAATAATGCAGGGCGTAGCTTCTGCAGTCACAAGTTGGAGAGGTGGCCGAGTGCTCAAAGATGGGCTATTAATCCTTCTGCAAGCGTGGGTTCGAATCTCTTCCTCGTCGTGTAACGTTATTATTTAATCTGTTATATTAGTTTTAGTTAACATATAATCGCTTGAGCTGGTAGTATTTATGGTCAAAATGTAAGCGTATAGTAGCTGTAGACGAAGTGGCTAAGGAGATGGACTTCTAATCCATTGTGCTCTGCAAGCATGGATTCGAATACCATTATTGTCGTGTACTGCTTATTTTTAATCTGTTGTACAGTTCTGTTTTAGTTACTTGATGTAAAAGTTTGAGCTGGTAGCACTTAGTAAACAATGTATGGCGAGCTGCTGTAAGAAGAAAGGGTGACCGAGTGAATAATGTGCCCGGGATGGAATTTCAATCAATGTGCTCTGCATGCGTGGGTTCGAATCCCATCCTCGTCGTGTAAAGTTCTTAATCTGTTGTAGTTACTAGATATTGTAATATATTCAAATTAACTGAAAGTGTAAAACGACTGGATTGGAAGCTAAAAATATTGTTTCTGAAAATGACTGAACACGTTTATTACTTCGTGATAATTATTCTGTGTCAATATTCTAGGAATCATCCATCTTGGTAACGACCACCAAACGCAACAGATATAAACGTTTGAGCTGGTAGCAATTGGCAATAAAGCTTAAGCGCATGGCCCTTTCAGTGAGAAGTTGCTTAGGTTAGATGGGCTTAAATATCATTTCATTGCTTGTTATATTTTTTATATATTATATTCAGTTATTTGATATAAGAGTTTAAATTGGTAGCTTTTAGAAAAATTGCAAGGGTCAGCAGTAGACGAGGTTATTATTGTGCTTTACATGATACGTACGCACCATCACGCACACACCATGGTCGGCCTGATGATGATATGATGATGATAAGAAGATAAATATTGATAATCAATAAAAAAATTCAGCTATACCGATCTCTACAATTATATTTACAAATTCCGTATTCACACAACGATTTTGTGTACTCACACACATTTTCAATCTTTAAACCTCAATCTATTGAAAACTAAACCTTTATGCATGTGATTGTAAAATGCATAAAAATGAAAACAGAAATCGAAACCTTTGCTTGATTTGTGGAATACCACAGGGTGTCAAGACAATTAAAACCACAACAAAGTGTTTATTCGAGTGTGTGTACTTACTGAATAAATATGACTTTCATAACAAAGGTGTGATCTGAAAAGGTCCATGATCTGAAAGATTGGAACGTTTAATATGCCATTCCGCCGCTCCCTTTAACTATAGTTATTATATACTCATGTCGAGTCAAGCAGTCATCAGACGAAGCGTAAAGTTTTATCCTAACCTCAGAAAAGTCAAGGGCACCCAAACAGTAGGCTATATGGTATACAATATCCATATTACATGTTTCATTAAACTCTTCTTTTCAGTGACAATAATTAATGTTGAAGTCAACTCATGACAATGTATAAACAATGGACTTATTTGACTGGTTCATTTCGTTGAGTACGAATTTTCGTTGAGTATTATGTTTTCATTCGACTGGTCCGTAAAACATTCAGTTGTACCGATCTCTACAATTATATTTACAAATTCCGTATTCACACAACGATTTTGTGTACTCACACACATTTTCAATCTTTAAACCTCAATCTATAGAAAACTAAACCTTTATGCATGTGACAGAAAAAAAAAAAATAAAACGAGATATTAAAATACACAGTTTATATATAATGTCTTAGATTTTCGAATTAGGCTTATATGTATTGTTTCTGTGTGTACATTTCCTTAAAATATGAATCTTGCGAATATCATTATTTCGAAGAATCAACAATATGTCATTGAAATTGATTTTTTTTTCTAAAATAAGTCATCACAAAATGATTTGAATATAATAATATGACCATCGTCACCATCATTGCTATTCGTATAGTGATTACGATATTTGATATCAATTACCACTAAGTGTGGGTGACACTATTTCTATATCATACAAAAGAGATCATTCAGACCAAACAAATAGCCTGCTGTAGGCCTATTCAATGCAAGTGTACACTTTACGGTTGTTTGGTTTGGTTTTGTTAGTATGATGAGTAATAAAGACTCTACACAGCTTGCAGACTATTGGCAAATAATGTAAGCCGAAAAAAATATTAAACAAAAATCAACAATGCTTCTACACACTGTTATTACGAACTGACATACTGTATCATGAATTATTAATGACTAGTTTAAGAAGTAAAATCTTTTTTTTTATTTTTCAATTCCCCTTTAATACTATATATATTATAATCTATCCGTAAAGACTATACTGAATATAACTAATGTAGTAAGGCCAAGCTCAATTTCCTCGAGGTTACAATACGATACTTTTTATTCGACCGGAGATGGTTTGAAATGAGTATTTTTCTGGCTCATACCATGGAGGAAGGAAATTTCCTTCCTCCATGCTCATACTGACTTAATTCAGTACGCTTCAGTTTATACTTTAGCTTGGTTCTTACGTATAATCGGGGTATAAACATACGTAACCGCGGCGACTTGTTATTCCACAAAATATTTAAAATGATTTGGTTCAGCTGGGCTGCGTTGTGTCACTGTGAATTTGGCGTGGTGCGCGTTGTGATGCGTTTACGTAACGTCACTAACTTACGTGACTTCTATTCACAATCCACCATATAGACAGACCTGTATGCAGATAGACCTAGTAATTGGTGTTTACTTGCTTTGATTTAATGTTGTACATATATATAAATTCAATTTTTTCTGTTTTGCATATCTAAATAATATATCAAAAAATAACCGAAGCCAAGTGATAGTAGTAAACCCAGGGGCGTAGGGCTGTCTCTTATACAGGGGCGTAGGGTGGTTCCCATCTTGGGGGGGGGGGGAGTGGGGGAGAAAGTTGTAAGTGCGGGATCAGTGGCGTAACGAAGAGGCTGAAGTTCCCGAGCGTTTTGTGATGCATTATAATGTATTTTTTTGGGGCACAATTGAGTTCTTAATTAATAATAAGCGTAATATAGGCCTATTGTAATTAAGATAATACTTTGTTCGTCTGTCTTATTTTCTTATACACATTGTTTCATATTCATATTATATAACAAATTATTAAATAAAGTTTAAAACGCTCCATGAAAAGAAGAACAAAAAATGTTTTGCTCTTTTCTAATTATTATTACTGTTGCATGTGCTACACAGAATTATGAAAGTAATTAAAAAATAATAACGTCGGCGTCATTTGATGTATTTTTAAAATTATGACAATTTTAAAACCCATTAATCAAAATTAGGCTATTGCTTCGACTATACATTTTCCATGTTCTGTACGGAAAAATGCTGTTTAAGGATTTTTTTTTTCTTTCGTTTTCCAGGACTGTGTTTGAGGCAAACGTTAAGGAAAATTGATAATTCAAACGATCTACAACTTTTTGTTTTCATATTTTTTTTTATATATTGAAAAATCTATAGCTCGTTAACAGCTTTTTATTTCATTAACCAAGTTTTTCGTCAAAGTTTAAGAAGAACATTAGGACGTCTGTATTTCCATTAGCAATCATGTATCTTTATCTTGATTTTCTCTCTTTTATTACATGTTTTAAAGCTATATCCTATTTAATAGGCCTATTCATTTTCCGAAATAATTAAATGAACGTAAACATTTACAGTAGGTTTTTGGTGATTAGTGTAGGGGCATTCCACTTTTATTTCGTATGATCATTCATTCTATAAATCAAATATGAACATATCAATTAAATGCAGTACGATATTGCAACTTGCAATATTTATTTACCGTAATAATTTCAATTTCAAGCGTTGCTTTTCATTGTTATTGTATTTTAAAAGCCTATTCAATTAGAATGTCGATATAACGAATCTCAATCGATGTTATGCGGTCTCATGCACTTTTATGTTTTTATGTTTTAAGTTTTATATAGTTCACCCAATAGTGCGAATCATGATTTTTTTTTCTCCTAGTCATATGCATGCGCAGTAAAGAACTTTGTAGTTATTTGGCTGCCCATGCGAGTAATGAAAACAAAAATCGCATTTTGGGCGAATTCGCCTAGAGGAAAGAAACAACGGCCGTACGGTTACGAGGGCACATTAGTGCGGGTACGACGTAAGCAATAGAAAGGAAAGAATATGAAAACATATGAAACATATGAAAGGTAAAAGCATCAAAAGACTGGTTGAGTTTAATCAAAGTATATAAAATTATATATATATAATATATATATATATTTCTCTACTGTTCCGTTTAAACTTTATATTATCATTATTTGCATTTATGTGGCTGCTCGTTGTTTTTATGGGTTTATCCCATTTGCCTTTAAATTTATATATATATATATATATATATATATATATATATTCTCAATATATTCTTCAGAGATACATTACAAGGCACTTGCAAGGTACAATGTCCCACTAAATACAGCAACAAGAAACGTGACGTTGTCATGAATAAGTATGCAGTATGAGAAAAAATATGAATGTTAATCTTGCTAATGTATGGAACAATATTGAGACTATTAATTTCCCTTTACACAAAACCAAAATTTCTTACTTTATGAACGTAAAATGTTTATGTAAAAAGAAATTCAAATCAAATACCAAATGAAGACCGAAAAGTCGATCAATCAATATTTAAACTCAATAGCATTTATAATAAAATTAATTAATATAATATTTTTGTGCTTTTATCAAACAACTGTCTTTGAGAGCTGTCACAGTGACCATTCCCATGCCATTTTCAATTTTAATATAACATAATATATATTATATATTTGGTTGGTTTTATTACAATTTTGTAAAGAGGCATATGCCATCTCCTTACGAATAAATATTTACAAAATACGTTAATCGGTTGAGATTTATATATGAAGATGAACTAATATAGTTGGAAATACTGAATCAAATCACATTTTTCGGAATTTGTTTCATACTATCTTATGTCAAACTTATCGGTCAATATTGGTTTGCCAACATTTCTTATAATTTTCTCTCGAAAATGTGTTGCCCGGGTCACTAATACTGACCAAACTATAGGTCTACTTAGGGTTCGTTCAACATTATCAACATTTTTACAAGTGTACAAGCAGTACACTGGGGCGGGGGGAGGGGGTGGAGGGGTTGACAAATTTGTACACTTATATATGCATGAAAATGTTGATTGAAAATTGCATTTATGTATTAATTAATGGATTTTTATGACCAATTATATAATGGAACCAGATGTAATAGACATTTTAAAGCAAAAAGTACAGTACTGGGGGTAGCGAGAAAGAGTAGTGTTTTTACCCTTGTGAAATTGTTGATAATTGTGAACGACCCCTTAGGCTCTGGCAAGGAACAAGAACACCTACCTCACTAACTTCCTGACGCAATGTAGCTCCAAACACACAAACGAAAAACGCACAAATCAGTGCTATTGGTAACCCTCCAATCCCCATTTTGGTTATATTTTATGAGGTTCACCTGCCCGAACAGTACTCACAACAGGACAGTAGTTCAGTTAACGTTCTCTGTAGTTTGTCGTTTGGCTGTCAAACTTGTAATTAAACTTAACAATTTAAGTTTATACTTAGCAATGAGTCTTCGCCCTGATTCTTGTCTACACCGAAGGTCAAATGCCTTTTCGCTAGAGAAGAATACACAGTGTGTGGGTTTACACTTCTCATAATGGTCTTTGTCATGTTAATCTTTATTTTAATTCACCTCCATTTCCGTCAGCTCTGTGGGGTTCCTTATGTCAATTTTGTGTACTATAGAAGAAAGAATTTGAGTTTATAAAATGGATAATATTATTACCTAGTGTGTTTATATTAATACAGATATTAAGAAGGCTTTTAGTCTGGAAACTGTAACATTCGCAAAGTAATATAAATTTAAAAAAAAAAAAAAAGTAATATAAATTAAAAAAAAAACAAAAAAAAAACAAAAACAAAAAAAAACAAAAAAAAACGAACAAACAAAAGACAAAAGAAAAAAAAAAACACATTCACAGAAAACAAAAATCCTCCAATTTTAGGGTCTAGAAACAACATTTAAATTTCTCGAATCTCTAAATGCAAAAGAGTAAAAGAGTGCCAAAAGTGACCACTTCTGACAGAGTGAGATTTCACTCTATTCAGTGTGAATTTTACAATTTATTTCACAAATCACAAACTATAAACATAGCAGCTAGGAGCTATCGAAATATCCATTTGATTTTGTTATAGTTGAATAAATTTGTGTTCCACAAGTCAACTTTCAAAGATTATACACCATTTTTTTTTAATTGTTTTTACATTTTATTTCACTTCGAGCATACATGCAAACCCACTCGGGTTCCAGTTACGCGCGACTAGTTGACTTGTGGCCGAGTTGATTTGTGGCCGAGTTGACTTGTGGCCGAGTTGACTTGTGGCCGAGTTGACTTGTGGCCGAGTTGCCTGTAGCCAAACTTTTTGTGGCCGAGTTGACTTGTGGCCGAGTTAACTTGTGGCCGAGTTGACTGTGGCCGAGTTGACTTGTGGCCGAGTTGGATCGAATTCGTAGCTAGGCTTGGCTATTGACAATACAGCAAGCCTAGCTAGGGCTAGCTAGGCCTCCTGCTGCTCACATGACAAATCAGACCACACCACCACCACTTTTCTGGTTTACTGGATTCCCGTAACTACTGAGACCGAGGCAAACACTCAGTGCTTAAAAGCCCCTCTTGTAAATAAAATCACTGTTAGCGTATGGCGCAAACTTCAGTGGATGGTTGGACCATGCCTCATGTACTTGAAAATGACCAAAGGAGGATATGACCATGGAGGTATATTATTTGATACCTCCATGATGCAACATGTACTCAGACAACTCGTGAGTTGGTAGAGATCAGTGACTCAGACAGTACAACTTGATTGAGGGCGCTATTTTGACTCTCATTCATCAGAGAGCAGTTCAGTCATCATCAACAATGGCGGAAAAACAAGCTTCTGGGAGCAGAGCAAATTCGAGACGAAGGTAATTAATCTTGGTATCTTTAAATTTATTTGATGATTATTTAATTTAAGATGGCTTAATGCAAGAATTTGTAAGGAACTATCAAAAGGCCTTGTCATTTTTTTTGGAGCAGCTTAGGCCTAGGTAGGCACAGTCACGTCTTTATTCTTTGTTGTTGTACTTGTTGTAGGCCCCTAGCCAAGGCTAGGCCCTTAGGCTGGCTAAGCCCCTAGCTAGGGATAGGCCCTGGTTTCCAGTATGCCCTAGGCCTGGATAGTACTAGGCCTAGCCATAAAGTCTAGGCTACATGGTAGGCCCATTCTACTTAAGTTACTACATAAGGCTAGGGCTACCAGACAATATGAGAAACTTAATATGCAGTGTATGTTAGGGACCTTTTTGCTTGCATACAGTGTAGGCCTATGCTGAGGCTTTTGGGGCCCAATGCAATACAACTTCTCCTTGCGCAACTTAAAGTAAAAATGAAATGCTTTATGGCAATTCGTCATCCAATGAAATAGATTTGCTTCCACTAACACTTACTGTTAGGCTTAATGTGACTTTCTCTGAGTGGTGTAAAGAAGAGGCATGATCAGCGTTCGATTTCCAGCATTTTTTGTGTGTAGCAAAAAGTGCTATGCAATTTATGTTTTGTGTAGCAATTCCAAAATTGTTTACAACAATTTTTCTGCCGTGATAATGAATGATTATTGAATTGAAAAAAAGAAATGACACTTCAATTCAAGAAGATTGCAGTGATGCATCTTTTTTTTCAGCACTAAAAAATTATTTAAGAAAAAAAATGTCTCATCCTCACTCTCTAATCTGGCAGTGACAGTGTTATGAACAAACGATGTTACCTAAGCCTACAATGTACAACTGACAGTCGGCCTACAGTAGGTCTATGAATAGATCAATTTGTTTTAAGCGTTTTAATTTATTACTGAAGGTTCGTATAACTATGTACATGTAGCATTGTATGTGTGCATCCAATGTAAACAAGCATATTGCACTATTTTTGGCCCAAAAGATTGAATAACAACTTGATATTGACTGTTTCTAAAACAATTTTCAGGACTTTTTTGTGCACCAAGCCTCTTAGTTTTTACAGCCAGGCCTTGCTGAAGACTGAGCCGGTTAATTCTAGGCAAATAATTGCGTCACATTTTATTGTGATGCATTTGTGGAAGTGCTTCGCAATTAGTTTAAAATGCGTCGCATTTTGCGATGCGATACTGGGTAAATCGAACATTGGGCATGATGTGCTCTAGTTGCCCCTAATACGGTTTCGCATCCGGCTGTAAAAATGGTTACTAAATTATTTAACACTTTAACTACAATTATTCAACACAATGTATTTTGGATGATTTGACCTCAATATAATCCACTTATTATCTGATAAATGGTTTCTAATTGAGTTAATTAATTACCAATAATTTGGACGGTTAATATCTTCACTATACTGTAATTATCATAACACACCTAGCTTGTGGTGTACTGTACCGGCTTTGTGGTGTTGCCAGAATCAGTGTGATGCAAAACCGTATTAGTGTTAAATAATTGTAAGATAATTTGGTATTACTGATTTTACTACAGCTGCATGCTAAACTGTTTTAGCAAAGCAAAGTAAATTAATGATATTTTGATTTGGTCTAATTTCTAAGTAAGTTTATAATTTGATTTTGAAAACTGTTTATTGTTTAAACATGCCAAGCTTAGTTAATTCTAATTTTTTTTTTTTGTGAATAGATTTTATTTAAAAAAATGGAATGTAGACTAGTGACTATCATTAGTAAATTGGATGACAATATCTTACTGATGGCCCTTTACTTTTCCAAACAAGTCAGTTTTAAACATTAATAATTTCAGTTGATATTTTTACGGTTATTGCTTTCTAATAAATAGATATAAAAATAATATACACACGTACTGTATGTAGAGGAACCGCCAAAAAATATGTTTCCCTTACAAATCAGTATAGGATTAGTTTAATTGCAGTAGGGCCATTATTATGCTTCAATTGTTTATTTTTTTTAACCATATTTATAGAGTGACCCTTCCAGCGTATCACAGAAGGTCAGCTGGTATCCAGGGGCCCTCTAAAATAGATGAAATTTTATGTGATGCATTTATTAGTACAAGCTCTACACCACATTTTAATGCAAGTACTAAAATACATGCCAAATGGATGGCAATTCACTGCATGTTGTTGAAATTACCTAGTTATTAATTGTAGTTGACAGTAAGCCATTTAAATAAATTTTGAAGAATTTGTTTTACTGTTTGTTGCTTTTATTTTCAATTTCCAAGCTCAACAAGTGCTGACGAAAGTGTCGAAGAAGCTTGTAAGATAACACCCTTGACCCCAAGTCAGTCACCAGAAAAGAATGATACCGATTCTGATTCAGGTAAAGGAGAAGAACTGAAAACAATGAAAATTTCAGAATCCGATAATGAAGGTGAAAGCAGCATTTCTAAAAATGGCAGCAAAGATGCCAAAATGAAAGGAGATTCAGCTGCTAGCACAGATAATGGAAAAGATGGTGAGGATTCGGAAGGGCCGCTGGAAGAAGATACCAGGTTACCTGAAGGATGGAGGAGAAAAGTAACTCAAAGACTGACAGGGAAATCAGCAGGAAAATATGATGTATACTTGATAAGGTATTTTATTTATTGTGTGGATTACAGTAGTTTTCCCATATGTGAGGTCTTACCACGAAAAGAGGCGCATCGTTGGTGAAATCATATTGAGATATTCACCAAAATAGGTCAAAGGCAACATTTTTACAAAATTTTGATTTTAATGTTTTTTGAATAACTTGATACTTATATTTTATGATTGTATACTTTTTAAGTGAATTTTCTTACTAAAACAGTGTTCTCTTCAAATATTCTGTAATTCTAGTCCTATTATTTGTACAGGTTAGTTTATCTTTGAGGCCAATTTTCTCAAAACCTGGTTCTTATACACCTAAACTTTAAATGCTAACATCTCTGGATCAATTTATCCTAGGAAAGCCGTTCAAAGACCAAATTAAAGCTTATAATGTTATCTACCAAAATGTAATATTAACTCATTTTTTGATTTTCACGATGAGACTCATTTTGTAGTGAGACCTTACATATTAAGTTCACATTAGGACAATTTATTGAAATTTATAATTGCATTTTGTTTTGCTGAGTATTTTGAAAACAATAATAAATGATTTGAGTTTATAATAATTGTCAGTTTTGGCATTTTAATTTTTACCTTCTGGGTAGTTTTCCTAAACCTTGACACTATATGAAATTTGGCTAGGCCTTACTGTAATTATAGCATGCAGTAAAGTTAGCTTGTGTGTCTACAGTAATAGCAAACTAGAGAGTACAGTACACTTGAATTTGCTTAAGTCGACTTTACCTAACTCGAATAATTTCTAAGTCGAACAAATTTTACATGGCAGATTGTTGTGTTTCCATTAGTTAAAATCTGTAAGTTGAATTTTATCAAAGTCAAAGTTAATTTTAATTGGCAATTTGGATTCGGCTTAGGCAAGTTCAACTGTAAATGAATTTAATGTATTTGAATTTTAAATGAAGTAATGGTTTCTAAGAATTCCATTACCTTGTTATCTCATAATCTCGATAATATTTTATATTAATTATATTCTATATTTTCTCCTACTCTTTTGTACTTTTTTCTGTTCTGCATTTAGTCCGAAGGGCAAACGTTTTCGTTCCCGTAATGAATTAGCAGCTTTCTTTAAGGACATTTCATCTGATTATGATGCTAATGACTTTGACTTTACTGTACGTGGAACAGGAAATAAAACAAAGATGACAACAGCTAAGGTGAAACCAGCAACACCAAAAAAGAAACCGACAAAAAAAGTGACAAAGAAACCAGTAAAAGCTACACCTGAGAAAAAAAAGACTAAACCAAAACCTAAATCACCAGCAGGTAAGACAATCCGCAAAGTTGCGCAGCCTTCAACTGATAAAAAAAGTAAAATATACAATAAAGAACAAGCGAAGCAAAAGCTTCTTGTGAAATTAAACTTCAGAGGAAAAGGAGATGAAAATGAGGAGGAGAAGGCAGAAGCAAGTGCACCGAAAAAAGCAAGGAAAGAAAGTAAATGAATTGAAACTCTCCAAATTTTGATCAATTTCTAAATCCCAACGTTGATTCTGTTAGTATTTTCAGATTTTTTTTTTTTTAATGAAATTCTTATCCAATTCATGTGAAATTGGAATAGAAATGAATTATTCAGTTTTCTTTTGAGAATAAAGTAACAAAATTATCCGTAGCTGCTCAGATGTCTAATTTTGTATCCAAACTATGCAGCTATATTTTAACTTAATTTTGTAGTCATTGTTATTTATTATAATTTATATTCAACTTCTTAACAGGTCTAGATTATGCAGACAAGAAATGATTGATAATGTGATGTCATTCATTTTAATAATTTAATGCTTTTTGGAACAACCCCACTTATTGTGCAAGATATTGGCATTATCACAATTTTAATGTTTACAAAGTAATTTATATTATTATAGAGATGTTCTTATAGAATATGTAGATAAGAAGAGAAGCTAATAGAATTTAAAACATGGGTAAACGCTGGATTTTAAATTAGCTGTGTGGGTTTTTTTGTTTTTTCATTTTTGATTTAATTATAAATGGGTTATGACTCTGAAAGAATTGCAACTTTCTCAATTTTGTTTGTTTGATTTAATATAATTGTTCATTTGCTAGTTCCTTTTTTGTAAACCAAAATACAGTAACACGTACTGTATTTACCTTGCTATGTTTTGGTTGCTCCTTGGCTAACCCTAGCTATTGAGGACAATCTGTAGCTTACGTCACATGGTGTACTTTTTTAGTTGGCATTCACAATACACTATCGTGATACCAACACACAATCTACAGATTGTCGTCATGAGGGTGATCAAAGTTAGCCTCGGAGCAACCAAAACGTAGCAAGGTTTTATAGCTATATTGGCCTACAAAAAAGGAACAAATCAATACAGTAAACTGATGAAACCAGATGAAATTCAGTGTGATATAAGTGATGTGTGTATCAGTCTGTGTTTTACCAGTTATTTTATGTAATCCGTGATTCCAAGTTAACTTTCTATCATTTTTTATGATAATATGTTGATGATATAAAAATTTTGAAAGCTCTTTAAAATTAATAATATTGTTTTAGTGTTTTCCCTTGATTTTTTAAATTTGTATATTGCTGATAAACAATGTATAGGTGTTTAAACCCTGTTTGTTTTCTTAATGCCTACTACACCCATGCTACACCATATAAATTTAAAACAACAATTTTTAATAATGTTTGTGTATCATTTTATGGTGACATTTTGTTATTTAATGTGTACTGCTGTTAATAATGATTCTAGGTGGATGATATTTGTTTAAAGTTTGCCTGCAAAATGTAAAACAAAGGTGTCAAGTTAATGAAATTTTGGAATAAAATTTTACAATTATTGTTTTTAACAAATTATTGACTACATGCTAGATATTTGGTATTCAGTGTCTTTTCTTTTATTATTATTATTTTTTTTCCATTTAATATTGCCAGTTACAAGAAGCATAATAATAATTTCATCCTTTTGACTTCATAAATGTTTAATCTCGTGTTAGTGGTAACATTTCGTGAGACCATCAGAGATACTGTAATATTATTTGATAAAGATAAATGCCATGAGCTGATTTTGTGACTCCCATGATTCAATTTAAGAACACAATTTTAACATTTTCTAAAAAGAATGTAATAACCTGAAAACATTTAACTTTTGGAATTTTAATAGTAATTTTTCTGTAATAATTTTATAGCTATCACACTGAATTGTTCAGAACTATTAAAGTAAGTACTAAAACCGTTACAGATGGACTGCCAGTTTGCAAATGTATGAAATTTCATAGTTTATAAAATTATTGTTATTGTTCCTTATTTTTTATATTATTTATTAGACATTCTATAATATTTATTGACTTTTTTCTAGTATTCTCAAGAGACAAAACTTTTTAACTATTTACAGTTGAACTTGCCTATTAAGTCGAATCCAAAATGCCATTGAAATATTGTTCGACCTAGATAAAATTCAACTTACAGATTGTTAATTAATGGAAAACACAACAATTTGGCATGTAAAATAAGATCGTCTTAGAAATTAAACCACTTAGGCAAGTTTAACTGTAGCCTTTAAGTTTAAACAGGTACAGTAACGGTCTACTGTTTATACAGCTACTGTATTTAACTTTTGAAATAATCATTTCATAAGATGCATGAAATGTTGTTTTGTCCTCATATAAAAACATACAAAGAACTTTTGGTTGATACAGCTTTTCAAATTTAAAAACATTAACATTTAAGACAAAAAAAAAATCAAATTGCAACAGACATGTAGTGCAAAGAACTACATGTACATGTTCCTTATTTAATGTATGATTAATACTTTTTTTACTGATTGATTTAATTGCAAGATATGTATGTGGCTGGAGATGACTGTTCTATTAGCATTACATCTTTTTAAAAAGTACTGTACATCAAATTATTTTGTATTTGTTATTCTTATACTTTAGTACCACTGCCACACATTCATAAATTAACTATTTTATGTTTAGAAAAAATTCCGGCACATTGAAATATTTAAAAAAAAAAGAGAGAATATTCTAAAAACAGCTCAAAAACTTTACAGTACCTTAACTTGCTAGACTCCAATTCAGTTATAGGAAGGTATAACATTATGTACTGTATTATCTTAGCACTTTATTAATTTGAGTACCAAGTTTCTTTTATAGGTACTGCAGCAAAGGGACAGGGCACCCTGCACTCAAGCCCTTTACACAAGAATAATGGAAAAAGAAAGACATCTTCTACCAGCGATGGAGTTTTGCAAAAGAAGATGAAAGCAAGTGAACATGAACCATCAGTTTCGACTAAATCCCTCCATCGACATGAGAAAGCTGTGAGTGCTGTAAAGAGATACTTGAAAAGTAATATGACAACAAGAAAGAGATCACCATACTTTAAGAAACAACCAATTCAAACGAGTTCCAACCAGCGAGTTCTTTGGACACCTCCAAAATCGCCTTATAATCTCATACAAGAATCGTTATTCCATGATCCTTGGAAGCTGTTGATTGGTACAATGTTTCTTAACAGAACAAAAGGTAAACACATTCAACAATAGTTGTGCTTCATTTCTGCAATATAAATACTAAATTTGTGAAAAGAAACGGTAAACAAAACACAATAGATAATTTATTAAGTAAATTTATCCTTACATTCATATATTATTGCATGGGTTTCATAATTACAGTTCTCCCTCTAATTAAAGACCACTCTTTAAAGATCACCCCCAATTAAAGACCACTTTACTGTGGTTCCAAATTTACTGATTTCTTTTATCTTCATTATTCTAATTAGAGACCAAAGTTGGTACCATTGAATAGACCAAATCGGCGGCTCAGGTCACGTGACTTATAGTTGGTATTAGGGTTTGTTTACATCTGTCGGGATCGTGAGACAACAGTGCATTGAATGTGGCTTTGCGTTGTTGTTGATGTAAGTCATATATATAGATGTTGCAAATGTTGGTTGGAATGCGAGTTATAATTTGGTAAATCACTTAGAAGTTTTCCAAAATTAAATTTTCAAACACTTATCAGTTTGGTTTGGTAAGGCTCCAATGGATAGTGGGAATAAAGCCTGGAATTTTTTCAAGGAAAGGTATGGTACTTTCAAGATGTGTATATTGCTCCAGTGAGTCGTCACCGGCTGAGGTAGTTTCTAGGCCTAAGTCAAGAATACTATCTATTGCAAATGCTATCGCAGCATGAGAAAAAAAAATAAAAAATCTTCAAATTCGTTGCAAGAGCATTATTTTACAGTTATTTTAAATCGAAAATTAAATCATATGTTTTTAGTTACTGCCAAGGATAATGATCGTAATATGACATAACAAATATTATTATTACGTACTAGCATTAGGATGTACCATACCAAACAGGCATAATTATCACCAGCCTATTTCATAGACCAAGTTTGTTTGAGCAATCAGTACCATTAAGGATTATTTTCTACTTAATACCTACTCGACTACAGAGATATATATAGTCGAGGCATAACTCCTTCCCTGTTTTGGGCCCAGGCCAAGGTACGGTACCTTCACGAAGTGTATATTGCTCCGTGGAATCGTCGTCGTCAGCTACAGATACTTTTTAGGCCTAAGTCAAGAATAATATTCATGGCAAATGCAGCATGAATAAAATAAATAACGAATCTATCTATTCATTGCAAGAGTATTATTTTACAGTTATTTTAAATGCAAAATTTAATCATAGGATGTTTGTAGTTACTGCCAAGGATAATGATCATCTTATGACATAACAAATATTATTATTACGTACTGGCATTTGGATGTATCATACCAACCAGGCCTGTGATTACCAGCCTGTTTCACAGGTTTGTTTGAACAATCAGTACCGTTAAAGGGTTATACCTACAGTACTCGACTACAGAGATATATACATGTAGTCGAGGCATAACAACTCCTCCCTGCTCCAGGCCCTGGTCAAGGCTTAGCACTCACAGTGCAGCCTAGGCCTATACCTGTATGTAGCCTACCGTACTCTAGTAGGATTCCAGACTCTAAATAAAGTGCACGGAGATTGCCAAAGTAATTATAAATCACTATTTAAAAAAAACAAAAAAACATAGGCTTATCTAAAAAACAACATAACTCTCTCAATATACTGTGTTCAATGAGCGCACTATGGTTTACGATGTGGATGTTTACATTTGATACTCACTATATGTCAGGTGACTAGTAATAGCTGGAGTTGCCGATTCGGTCTACTGGGGAGAGAGACCTGTATTACAATTCACAATTGGTGTTAAAAATTAAATCTTGTTTAAAAAGAATAGCAAAAAGTGTTACTGTTTTTTAACTACTTATGTTGAACGTGAGCTGTGATGCAACATTTTAATCCCATGGTCGTAAGTTAAGTTCTGTCTTTACAAACAGCAAGATCTGTAACAAAAAATATTTATGTTTGTTGTTTCCAAGGACAAGAACAAAAACATCAAAATTCAAATTACTAAATGTCCAGAGTTTTATATCAGACTAGTACGGCTCATCTATTTTTATCAAAATTCTTAACTACAAAAGCACAAAAAAATAAGAAAAAGAAACAAGCATTTCAAAATGGAAATTGATAGCTCCATAAGCCATAGAGGGATGTTTCCATGAGGTCCTAACAAAATACAACTGAAAAGGAGTAGGACCAATAGATGACACCAAAAGATTACAAAAATACACAGATAATTAAAATAATAATAATAATGATAAACATAATAATAAAAATATATAAATTAAAGCGAAATTTAAAAAAATACTGATAATAAAAAAAGAAGGTAATATATATTTATGTTAAATAACCTTAACAAATGCCCTCATCAATATTGTTAATTAATGAGCAAGGCATGAGTGAGTAAATATTTTATTCTTAGATGAAATTTGGTGTTCCCTTTTATGGCATTAGTCAAATTATCCCTCATTTATTCAAAAATATAAAATTTTGTTTTCTTACTTAGCAAATATTTTTGCTAAAACAACATCCAGACGGAGGAAAAATAAAATTTTATTGGTGAATGTAAACAGTCTAGTAATATGATGGCTAAATGCTTAAATTTTTATAATTAGGAAGAAATATACATAACTTATTTTTGGAGATTTCAAGGCCACGACAGGCGTAATAAAAATGAAGAGAAAATCTCATTTTTCTCCGAAATTTCCATTTTTTTTCGTGGTGGCGGGTGCGCTAACTGGCCAAAAAGGGGACACTTTTAGGGGCGAAGAAAGTCATTGATTGAGTGCTTAGTCCACATCTTAAGCGTCTTGAGCATCTTGTATTAGATGGATACGGCGCTATATAATACTACACTATTAATCAATAATGAATAATCTCTGTCTAGGTGTTGCTGCTATTCCTGTACTATGGGAGTTCTTTGAGCTGTATCCCACAGCTGAAGTAACTCGCAATGCAGAATGGGAACCAATTGCAGAACTCATTGAACATCTTGGTTTGAGTACGAAAAGAGCAAAAATGATGATAAGGTTTTCAGGTATGACAATAAGCCACATCGTAATTTGAACTGCACATGCCTGTGTCGAAGGTCAATCAACGTAAACAGTATGCGTGTGTTGATTGACCTTTGATACGGGAATTCTATAAAGTGGCTTATATTGCAATATAGTCCCTATATATTAAAAGTACTGTAGGGAAGTTCTAGCTACAACAAATAAACAGTTTATACCATTGCAGCATATGGTTGCACTGCAATAAATTTGGTGTATGTCATGCTTGTGTGTAACTGTACACATATTAATTCTTATTTTCTATGTTTAGTATGCAGTGGCTTAGGAAACTTGAGATGGGGGCGGGCAGACAGATGGGGATGCAAAAGTGAAGTGCGGGTTCAAAGATTAAGTGAGGGGCGCTTCCTGGCAAAATAGGGTGATAAGTGATTTTTAACTACATGAGCATAATTGTTTTGCTTCAAAAATATTCAGTGGGTGCCTTCTCCCCCCCCCCATCCCCACTTTTGTGATTTCCTTTTCAGCTCACTCTCTGAGAGAGGGCTTATAGCATGATTTTGAGCAAAACATGAATCTTAATTTGTGATGCGATTTGACTATAACCTAAGTATGGTTAATTCAACTCCTCTCCTACCTTAATTATGCTATCGTTCATTTGTGTATTAAATGAATAGATCATTGCTGTCTTCAATGTATGCCTGCTGTACATCACATTTAATTCAAGCTCAATTGCAGGGCCAGATATGTATTTGACATGACGGTGTACAACACTCACATAGAATTAATAATATAAACAAAATATGTGCACATTTAAATGGAATTGCACATAGTTGCCTTAATAATTGCTGCGAAGCAGCCAATTCATATTCTTGACAGAAATTTGACCTCTGAAAGGTCATTGTTTGTCAAAAAACAATCGCCTAAGACAACTGAAAAGCGGAGTTTCCTTCTTTCGTTCTGCCGGGTAAAATCAATTACTCTAGGTGACGTTTGTAGACTAACCTACTTGTACCAACGTCGGCATGTCGCGACGCTGGAGTACTATTCAGCGTTTTTACTATATTTCTAGGTTTCCTATTTCTGCGTTTAATCGGCTCATGTCTCAGCCACAATATTTTGAGGCCAATATTATTTACGAACCCAGTTAAACTTGTTTACTAGCCTATTTCAACGTGTTAATTATTACATTTAGGCGACGCTTGTTGTAGACTGGCATAGTGTTTTCGGAAATAAATACCATTTTATACACATGCGCAGATCGATTCGACAGCAGCGAGTCATCGCCAGCAGCAGCGAGTCGCCAGCAGAGAGATGTCACTGCAAGAAAACACTATTGTACACGGTACCAACGCTGTTCTAATATAGACAATGGGTCGTGCTCATATTATTTGTTATATTTTTATTATTCATTATTTTCACTTGACTCGCATAAATAATTTTTTTCGAAGAACATTTTATGCAGTTGTACTTCGCAGCACTTCACTTGCAATTTGCAATTTCTAGTAGTAATGTTATATTTATATAAGGCATATTGCACATTGCCCCTATGAGCTTTACACAGAAATAATATAGGCCAACCGAGAAAATACAAATGATAATATAACAATGAAATAAAATTAGAAATAATGATAACAAAGCAATGAGGCTAAAACTACTTGTATACCTTAACTAATTAATGGTTGGCCACTGATTCCTAGGAGCTCATCAGCCCTTTGTTTAGCTACTGTATTGGTTTTTCTTGCTGCTGGGTGACCATAAACACCCTCCTTCAAACGTTTCACCAAAAACCTATACTAAGTATTGTAGTGTATTCTATTGCTGTATAAATCCTAGGTGATATACAACCCAACAGCAATTTTGATGTTGCCTCCTGAACGAAAAATATATATTAAAAAACCCTGAATGAGGCATGCCATTCAAAACCAGCGTACTGCCGCATGTTAAACTGAGTAAATAGCATTAGAATGTGGCAGTGGTGTACACTTTAGTACAAAGAATCGAGGGGTTCTTATAAGAACTTATTAAATACTTTTTGAATGAAAAACAATTATATAATGATAACCTCAAATTACAAATGGTGGGGCGGCGGAAAATATAATCGTCTAGAGAGCATGGCTCGTCATGACAAGATATATGTTGTGAGTATTTACATAACAGCAAAATAGCAGATGAAATTAGTGGTTGTGGTGGTTAGCTTGTTGTCCATCGGCCGATTGAGATTAGGAGGATGGCATGATCTTTGCAGGTTTTCTTGAAACCTCAGATGATAATGTGTTAAAGGTGCAAATTGTCGGAAAAGGAGTAGGACTAGGCATAGACAAATGTAAGAAGATGAAATACTGTCTGTCCAGGGAGCTACAAGAGAAATATCCTCATTTTGATATTGACCAAGGAGAATGTGATTCCACTCCGCAGCTCAAATCATGCCAACAACCACAGTCACAGGATTGATTGGATCGTTGACTTGCTAAAAAAAAAAATCGTACTATTGAAGGGGTGCTTATTCAAATTTGAAGGGGCGCTTATTCAAACGTGGCACTTAAGAAAGTTTTCACGTTAGGAAAGGTGCTTATTCGCGCAAGTACGGTTATTGAATGTAAAGAGTAAAAATGTCTTTGCAAGCACACTAAATACATAAACTTTTCACCAAAAATATTCTTGCCGCCCATAGTATAAATCAAGAAGTCAATTTGTTTCCCAACTCATTTTATGCCCACACCCTGGTGGTATAAATAAAACATAGCTTGTATACCAGAGTCCCAGGTGTGGTTTTGTTAAACTCTATCTGATACTTAATGATGTAGTATTAGACAAGTCTATTGTCAAGTTTGCTTTTCAATCCCTTACATTTGCAAGCTGATCTCTGTTGCTGGAGTGAGGCTTTGAAGGTACGAGTTATAATAGCTTATTGTATATTATGTATTTTTCAGATGAATATTTATCTAAAGACTGGGTGGATGCTGATGAATTGCATGGTATTGGGAAATATGGAAATGATTCCTACAAAATATTCTGTCTTGGAAAATGGAAGGAGGTAGGCCAGTGAGCAGAGATTCTTGGATTTTAAGCTCAGGCTGTCTGCACTATCACATTTTCTTTGACAAAAATCTGTTGTATGCTCATATATGGTCATGATGTGCCCATATATGGTCATGATGTGCCCATATATAGTCATGATGCGCCTGTGTTTTTAGGCATTTCACATGTTCTTTTCCAATAAAATTTGATAGTCTGGACAAGGCCTTAGATATTTTTAAATATTGAATATTAAAGGTGTTTTCTTATTATCTGCTTCCTTGAATTTTACTGTAATAAAATTATCAAATTTTACTCTTGTTTGTCTGAAGAAATGAAACTAAATTAAAAGTGAATCCATTTAATAGAAGGATGTTTTAGTTAGCAAAATATAGATTCATGTCTAGAACATGGTGTTATGCTGACCTCTATTATATGCAGTCTAGAAGTAATAAAGCCAATACGTAGTTAGAACTGCGCATGCCCATATCCAAGGTCAATTGATTGGCCTTAATATGTGCAAATGCACAGTTCAAACTACTGTACGACTGGCTTTTTGATCAATTGTCAGATTTTTAGGTAGGCCTAATGTATGGAGACGTTTAGATTTTTAACTATGTTGCAATAATTTAATTGTAAGCCTATGTATTAACTGAACTTTTAAACAATTATTTTATTTTCTTTTAAAATGTTTTATTTAATTTTTTTTGATTTTTTTTTTTAAATTCTTAAGTGTTTGTAAGTATTAGTTGCCTCGGTGCCAGAGCTTTTAAAATCATTAAATTATTATCCAAAATATAATTAATTGTTTTCATATTTCAGGTTCACCCTACTGACCACATGCTCAATAAATACCATGACTGGCTGTGGGAAAACTACAAGGAACTTGGTCTTGAATAGACCACTTGGTCAATGATGTCCAGAACATACAGTTAAGTGTAGGCCAGAGGACAGTAAGTTTGTGATTGCTCAAGAATTAGTGGATACAAGTTTTATATGGCTCAGGTTTACTTTCAAAATGTCATCATTGTACATCTAATTACAAGTGATACATTAAATAATATACAATGCATATAAAATATTCGAAGATTTAATGGCAAGTCATAACGTTTAAACTACAGTAATATTGATATTTTAAAGGCATGATTTAGAAAGGAATTATTGAATTTTAAAATGTTGTAATAGGTTTCTTAGCTTATATTATTCATTATGGTGGTTGATATACAGTACAGTATACTGTATATAATATGTAAACTTTAAAATAAGGTCTAAAAAACAGTACATGATTGCTGCTTGTAGAAAAAGGTTTAACACATCTTTATTGACTTTATAGTGCTGGAATAAGTGACGATTTTTAAGAATAGATTGCAGGGAAAAAAATGGTTTAGCCAATGCCACTGCGATTTTGCAATCTCTTTGTAGATTTGTCTTCAGCAAAATAGAATTGCTAGTAACTTTGTCATACGGTGGATGACGTTCCTAGTCATTCGTTCGCATTCTCCACCTTCTTTTAAGATTTTGTTCCCCTCTGCCTTCCTGCGCATTTATGCTTATCATTTTCAAATTGAAACTTGGACTTGAAGCAAAATTACAACAAGGTGGTGTATAGGTGTATGTGTGTTAACCTAAATATAATGGGTTCATTTTATAAGATCATTGAGTATCACTAATTATTCTATGATATATTCTACCTAGTAAGTTCTTATTTGTTTAGTGGAGAGCTTTATATATATATATATATTTGTGATGGGATGATTCACTGAATGATTTTCACTGATTCACTGATGATTTTGCGGTCAAAATTTCAATGAATGTGGTCGGTGTTAATACTGATTATTTCTTAGTAATTTGATCGAATACAATGTGGACGAAATTTTTATGATGTGGCAATATAATAAAGCAGCTTTTAATATTTGAATGTAATTATATTTCCTCTTATTCACTTATGAACCATGCAGTTTTCCTACTTAGATGTACAGAGTTTTACACATCAATATGTGTCATATTCAATCATTCATTGGAACTTGTATCTACAGTTATTTATAATTTCATTGTTGAATGTGAATCCAATAGTAACCAGTGATTCTCTAAACAAGATGTTTATAAAACCCTGTCCAGACTATCAAATCTTATTTGACAAAAACATGTGACATGCCTAAGTAGGGTCATGATGACATCACATCATGACCATATATAGGCACATCATATCTATATATGGGCATACAGCAGTTTTTTGTCAAAGAAAATTTGATGGTGTGGACACGGCTTAAGATTCAGCTTTATCCACACTCTAAAAGTTAATTGGTCAAATTTGTGTAAATTGCCTATCTATGAGCGTGATGATTTCTAGTCACATTCATATATGGGCATGGTGATGTCATATCATACACATATATGGGCAAATCACAGGTATTTGATTGGACTTCGATGCAGTAGATTGGATTGGATTGGATTTATTCGGTGTAAACACCAATGATAGCCCACGAAAGTCTAGAATAAGACTTATTTTCAGTGGGGTCCTTCTGGTGGTGATTGGACAGTACACCGGGAGACAATCCCCTAGTCTTTTCCGGAAAGTGTACTGCGTTCTTTAACGTGCACATGGGCCATAAATGCACACGGGACCAACGGCTTAAACGTCTCATCCGAAAGACGGTGCGGTATTGTAACTTGTATTTCAGCCCTCCAGCTGAAACACAAGGAGAGGCAGCGATGGGAATTGAACCAGGGACCTAGAGATCTCTAGCTTTAGATCATTATCTAAAGCTGGGCAATCTAACCTAAAAATTGTCCAAAAGTTAAACAAGTTGCGAAATTTTTAATTTTATTTAAAGATAAATGGTGAGGGTATGAAATTCCAGAAATCACATCTTTGTTTTATGCAAATTAGCTGTAAAGTTGAAGCGCTTTAATATCTCCGTAACTGCTGGTCACAAAGAGTTGCTTTTTTATTAAGTTCAGAATATCCATGTTTTCTATTTTCTCTATGAATCATTTCCCCCTAAATAATGAATGAGAATAATACAATATCTTTTATTGTCTACCACGATAGATACTTGATTTGGTCTCAAATAATTGAAATACAGTAGTGTACATTTTGGAAATTTTACCTCCTCATAATGGGTTATTAAAAACATATCTTAATTTTCATTTCAAATTCCAGCCTAAGATGGAGACCACGATTTGTTGGATTACTGTATCAGACAATCATGGCAGGGGTGGCGCCAGAATTTGCCCGACGGGGAGGGGGAGACGGGGGGGGGGCAGGTCCCCGACGGGGGGCCGATGCCCCGACGAGGGGTTAGACTTCCCCGACGAAAGCAAAGTGGGCGTGGTCGAGCTTCGATTAAAAGGTCCCGAAAGTGGTCTTTGGGGCGAAGCCCCCGAAAATTTTGACAATTTTGGGGTTTCAAAGGCTTATTTAATCGATTTTAGAGTCTACTAATAGGCCTATATATATTACGAATTGTTGGAAAAAATTGAAATGGTATGCACGATTTTAGTGTGGTAACCAATAAGCAGGTTTACAAAACAGGTGAACCTGATGTTTGAACACCTCGTTGCTTGCTATTGTCTACCGTTTGTTTCATTACATTTTGTACCATTACGTTTTGTACCAAAATGTAATGGCTGACTCCAGGGGTGTATCCCGGATTTTTCTGGGTTGGTCGTGATTATATTTTTTTGACCTTTTCAGTGGGAGACAGGAAAATCGATTACAGCGCCACCAGCTTGAAGCGGATGGCCGGCTCAGTTTCAGAATTGCCGAAATTGAGATAGATTAGGTCACGCAATTGGCAAGGTCTTTGGACTCATTGCTGGTACCTCATCAATACTTTTTCATTTATGTCATTGTGAAAAGTCCCTAGAAAAAAAATATCTGGAAAAAAATGTGAACCATTGACATTTTTGGGGGTTTTTTTTGGGGGGGGGACGTACGACCTTCCCGACCTCCACCCCTTGCATACACCCATGGAGTCACTGCAAGTCACTATATGGGAAAAATTCTGAGAAAATGTAATAGCATATAAAACGGATACGTTGTTCAAAATGCATTTTCCCTTTCTCTTTCACGGAGTCATTCAAACACCTGATAATACAACAGTTAACAGGTGAATATCTACTGTAAATTATAAACGCAAGAAGTTTGATCAATAATGTTTGATGGACTGTAGAAAGCAATTACATAATTACTTATACTGTCCTTGAGTTTTAAGAATCACATCAGGCAGTACATATTTCTTTATTAGTACAAATCGTCATTATTATTTTTAGGTATGTTAAATAACGTAGTGTGGATTTGTATCTGATGTGGCTTCATCTGTCTGTTGGCGATTGTCTCGCACATGTTTAACTACAGTAGATGCCAAAATGAGCGTGAAAATCACAAATTGAATATAGCCTTACAGACAGATCTATATACTGTACTGTGGTATATTCCTGTGACGTCATGTATCTATGTGTTCGTTGGGATTATCTCCCACATGTTTCAACTAACTTACCTAATGAGCAAGGCAAACACGCATGGAATCACGACGTCACATTGTATAGACTTAATGACAAGTCTATGCAGCGTATTCAATATGACTTCATGTGTCTGTTGGCGATTGTCACGCCCATGTATAAATCTTGCAGACCCTATGGTATTACAATATTTAGGCCAAATCGTTAATTCTTAAATGGAAATTGTTTTAGATGATAAATATTAGTGAGATGCCCGTTAAGAAGAGAGCTGGTACAAAATCAATGTGGGGAGTGGTTGTGACTTCCTGTGAGTAGTCCTACTCTATCCACAATCACGTATCAGTCTCAGTGGATAATAATCCCCAAGTCTAATTGGAGGATAAATATACAGGAACCAACATATAAGACATAATGATAACATTGATGGTGATTGAATATGATAAAAGTGATATCTTGGTACATTATAATACTATATGGAGCATAAAGAAATGTAGGCCTATGCATTTAATTTCTTGAGAATGTAAGCCATCTGAATACGGTTGCATGTTTATAAGAAACTCAAAGGGCCTAATACATTGGTGTATCAGTATAATGTTGCTTGACATGCCCCTATTAGGCCTTCTGGTATAATGGGTTTTAAGTCATTAAAATAATAATAGTCAAAATTATTCATTAATGATCGAATTGTTTTTGTCTGCAATCTAAGTTTGTAAAATTCCTGACAAAACACTTACTGTATGATTATCAGTCATTACATTGCAATTATTTATTAATGTACTGCATCTTTAATCAGTTAAACGTTATAATGATAGTGATGATGTAATATTACAGTATAGCCTAGTTTTGGCAGTGAATGTGATAGTGGTATGACATTGGAATGGTGAAGATGAAGTTTACGATGATGACGAAGGGAACGACGGTGTCGCTGTTGTCTAATAGTGCGACCGTGACGACGACGATAATGATTATGGTGTTGCCCTGTACTCAATATTGATGATACTGATGAATAAGGGGAGCAGGAGAGTGGTGGTAGTTAAGGCGATTATAAAGCAGATAACGATCAAATATGTTGAGATAAATTGTTTGAAGAACAAAATATAGTAAATTGCATATTTGCATGTAATTCTACATACTAATATAAATTTAATTAATTAGATTATAATAATAATAATAATAGTAACAACAACAACAATAACAATAACAATAATAATAATAATAATAATAATAATAATAATAAATAAATAATAAATAATAATAATACTGTAATTATAGTATTGCGCTCTACCCAATACATTTTTATTGCAGATGATGATGGTGATGATGATGACAGTTGCGTACTTCCTGCATTTTAACTAACTGCATTTTAACCTTCTAACACAACTGTAAATTTTGAGCTGTTTTGTAACGGAAATGTTGAGTATAATTTCCAGAACTATAGAAATTCTGCATCATTCTGTGTTTTAATTAGGGATGAAATAAATCGACATCTTCGCTTCTTTTTTTTTGCTCCAATAAATGGGGTCCTCTCCATCACCTATTATGATTGAAAATATAACCATCCTTAATTTTGGTAGGATGGGACTCACGAATAATCATCAATATCTGAAAGTAATCATTCAGAGGAAACGTCTGTAGCATTATACGCTGATATTTTTTTTAATATGTTAAAATACGTTAATATTTCAGAGAGAAAAATTGCATCGAACAATAAACAGATAACAAAGTATGAATATTACCCCGTGATACGCAAGTTTGCAAAAATATTTCAACAGAAAAAACAAATTCACGATCTGTACTCGACTCCTGAACTAATTAATTGCCTTGCGTTTTCATTTAAATTCCTATAAGTGTGGTCATCTTTTTTTCTTTTTTTTTAACTTGGTGTCATCAGTAGATACAAATTTATAATATCCATCTTCAATAGGATTTTCGTTAATTCGTCTGATTTCAGTTTCAGTTTGTTCGAATTTACTTTTAACATCATCCACATGCTGAGCTTGTATATCGCGTGTTGTATTGTGTATTAGTGTGTTGTCTGTCTCATTGAAAGTTATCATTCCTTCTAATTCAGGACCAGGTTGACCTACTGAGGGCACTACTACATTTTCTGTGTAGACTAAATTTTGTCGCGATATAACCTCACTTTCTTCGATTGTTTCGTTTTTATCACCAGTTTGTAGAAGTTCTTTATTATTGTTTTCTAAATCCAAAGCTTCCATGACCTCGTTATCAATTCTAGATATTTGAGCCAATTGTTCAACGCTATTCAAGGTATCTTTATCCCCATACAGTCCATTATAATGACTACATTCGACGCTATTCAATGTATTGATTGCGTTGTTTTCCTCTATGCGATCTAATGAAGTTGAGCTGTGAGTCGATGGTAGTTTGTGCGTGCGATCTCCTAAAATAGAAAGGTCCTCTCGAATAGCCGATAGCTCTCTCATTCTCTCTAGGTCGTCTTTAAATTGACGTTTATCGTTTGTAAATTTATATTTTGTCCTGAGATTATTTTCATAAGCTTCACCTTCGACGACTTTCCATTTTTCTTTTTGAAGTTTTTTCTTAGATACTTTTCGTGACTTTTTATTGTGATCTGTAAAATGCAAATGTATAGTACTCTCTTGAATCCCTGACGGAGCGGCAGAGAGTTGATTTTCTAGTTCACCTACGTCGTCATTATGATGTTCTTGTGAGGCTTGCGATGCTGATATCGGTGGCAGAGGGTTTGCGTGGTTTAATGTGTAGCCATCTTGAAGGCTTATATCACATTGAGCGTAGTGGAAGCGACCATCCATCAGTTTTGCAGCTTGCTGCATCTGTAGTTTATAGTTCTGTACATACCGGTCTTCTGCCGACGGGAGTACAAATGGCTGATGTTGACCTTGTAGCTCTGGTCGCCATGTATTCATTTCTAATTCCCCTGTCCTGGTTGCTGCTAATTTCGTTGTAACGTGCCCCTCAGCTGATGGTCTTGTTTTCTTAGGTGGGGGAATTAAGTAAGAATTTTTCCCTTTCTTTCTATCGCTGTCGAAAACAGGACGCACCGCCATCACCCTCCTGGAATAAGAATAGAACGGTGTGAATATTTGCGAAATGAATTACTTGCACACGAAACAGGCCTATAATACGTATGGTGCCATCCTGGTGACTTGATAACAATTATTGTTTAAATGTATGGTCGCCAACCATGGGGTCACGGCACTGCATGTTTTGGTCGTCGTGAAAGAATTTTGTCAGGAACATTATGCTTTTAATTGATTGACGACTTAATAATAAGCAATTAGAGCTCCGCGTAGTACACTATAGGAAAATTATTATATGAAGGTTAGATTTAATGCTTGAAAATTTTTTTTGAATGCGTTAAATCCTACCTAAGTGTAATACGATGCATGTTGCTTTATAAGTCAATCACCGTCTTTAACTTTAAATTTTGATAACCAACTTGTGTAGCAGCCATCGGTTGCTGTGATATGATCAGTATACTGTGTGCGTATTTACATTTAGCTCTCCTGATCTGTGCTCCGGAGTACGTACGCGTTAACTACACAGAGCAGTACATAATTGTGTTAGAAAGAACTTGTTTGATGCTATTTTAATAGACATTCGTCAAAGCGGGGAACAAACTGTTCACTGGTCAAACAAATAAACATTTCAACATTCCAGAGAATACAGTCACTGACCTTTTTGGTCGGTGCATCCAGACAGGTAAAAATCATGCGATGATTTCATAACTAGGCTAGGCTACGGCTTAGTAGGAGGAGGCCTCGGCGAGCTCCTGCCTGGACGTAGGTCTACATCCAAATCTGTTCCTGGAGTCTTTAAAATAGGCCTAGGATATTCCTATTAAACGTTCAGTTTGTTTTGTTTATGAGGGTCTATTGATTCAATGAATTCTTTATTTGTTCATACTTAATATTGAATTTAAAGTAACTTTTTTCATGTGGTCATTAAGCTTGTTTTACGAAAGTGATTTTCAATTTTTAATTCAATTTTCATCGCGGTGCGCGATGTCTCCGCGGTGACGAAAAAATTAGAATTTTTTTTTTGTTTTTTGCACACGAACCTAAAAAAAAATCAAGCCAAGCGTCCATTATTGAAAAATTATTGGACTGTGGGGGATAGGCAAATAACATTGGGAGTTGCAATGATGACGTCACGATTGACTTATAATTGTTATTAGCATAGACTACTCATCCTCAAGTCCTTGTTATTCGGGGCTTTTTGTGAAGGCCTGATTAATTAAAAATCAATTTAGTAAATTACTATAAGCAAAAAATGTTGAATTTCAAGTTTAAAATAATTAAAATTAGTTTGAATTATGAAAGTGTGCTATTTTCGGGTTTCTAAAAACGTCACACCCCGAGGGCTCTACGAGGTAAAATGTTGCTGACTGCGAGATGTTTGTTTTATGCAAATAATGAAGCGTAACATTTCAACATTGGACATTATTTTGTATACATACTACGTTATCACCATCATCGTCATCATTATCATCGTCGTCACCTTCATTGTCAGCATCATCGTCATCATCATCAGCAGCAGCATTGTAATTAATTATGTTGTTACTTCAAATATTTTCATCTGGGTACTAAAACTAAGGTAAATTACTTTCTGAGAAAGTGCTCGTGTATATCACATCGTTTAAAATAAAATATAACCTAAACCTTGTTAATGTTATTATTTTTGTTATTCTAATTATTACCGATATTATTAGTATTGCTAGTATTGAATATGAGCATGATCAGGACGGTAATTATTGTTTCTGCGAAGAATAACTGATTTATCATGTACAGAGTACCGTACTGTATTGCATTTACTCACTTTATAAGAGACTGCTGTTGTATGGCGTAAGGCGCTCTTGGAGGTCTGTAAGCTCTGTGGAATAAAAGCATCTATTATTAATAATGTAAAAAAAATGTCCTTCACTTTGAAATTGATGTTATAGCCTGTCACAACACAAAGGTGCGGACAAGATGTAAATCAAATAAATGTGGATGTTGTGACGTGTATAATTTTAAGATAACTAATAACAAACAATGTAAGAGAAACAACATCGAATTTAATAGGACAAAACACCACTAGCGAGTTTTGTTAACGAGTATTTTGAACAACGTACTATGATATTTTCCTGACGCGCGCAGCCACACATCGAAATAGGGAGCTTTTGATTGCACGACGACGATAGGAAATTGAACGTAATGACGTCACTAAAAGTCATCTGCGGCATGCGAGAACGTTAAGTCTCCTCGTCGCTTGGATTATAGGACTCAATTTGGCCAAATCTACCTATGCAAATAGTAACGTACGACGCCCGGTAGGAGGACGGTCACGCATGGGGGGTTTCGTTCTAGCGTCGCGTCGTCACGCAATCGAAAGCGCCCTAAATTTGCGATACTCACTGCTACTCAGGGATCAGATCCAACACAGTCACTAAACGCAAGCTCGGTGGTCTAGTTGTCATGATACCAGGTTAGTGTGGAGGTCGAAGAATTGATTCTCAACCGAATCGCTTTTATTTTCCTGACGCACACATCGAAATAGCATTTTCAGTACCCACTGTGACTAGAGATTGGATCTCAACATTAGTCACTAAGCGCAAGCTCGGTGGTCTAGTGGTTATGACACCAGGATAATTATCGGGGGGTCGTGGGTTCGAATTCCACCTGAACACGAGAGCAAAACATCGCTCCTATAACATCCTATATCGCTCCTATAATTTCAAAAGTATGAATTGACGAGTTGATTGGCTGGACGGTTAAGGCAGGGGCGCCGAAACCTACAACTATTGGCGCTGGTTCGAACGACACGCTCGCCAATATATGGTTCTGGCACCCGATTCTACCTAAATGATCTGATACGGTAAATATCAGTTTCGGTGACAAACAATATTCATGATAGTCATGATGACGTCACCAAACCTGATTAGCGGATTCTCATCAGATGATTGATAACTGGTGCTGGCACCAGTATAGAAGTGTATCAGCATTTTATTTGTCACCGAAAATGCAAGAAACAAGAAAACCAACAGCAGGTATATTTCCACTGGGGCTAATAAGGACTATAAACCGTAGGCCCAGTGTACACAATGGCTCGTGTGCACTATAAAGAACACAGTACATCATTTGTAGACGAGTAGAGGAATACCCCAGTGTATTGCTTGTACAATCAGCCCCTGTGGTGAAAGACGGGAGTTGCTGGGTACCGAGTTACCGAGACACCCTTAGAGGCGATGAAAGTCTTTGGTCTGCTACTAGTCCACACTTCAAGCCCCATGAGTATCTTGTTTGATGGATACGCGCTATACAAATGTAAACTATTATTATTATTATTAATTCCCTAAAATTTTCTATTTTTTTACAATGTTTGCTTACATATTTCAAATACAGTATATTATTTTTATACATTTTATACAGAACAATTGTTTTTTTTTTTGTTTTTTTGTAAGATTTAATGGTTGTCAAACGGCCTTGCAAGGCAACAACCATCTTACAAGCACAGTACAAAGATTGAGGAGAATATACGGACAGGAAGGAGGACAGCGCCCGGAAGTTAAAACAGGGCTGTCATTTGCCCACAGGGCAGAGCATGACCGTTACCAGTGGCAGGGGATTGTAAATAAATCATCATTAGTGCTTCAACAAGTTGACGGAATTGATTGAATGAAAAATAATCTGTATGAACTTCTTTTTTTTTTAATTATTTTTTTTTTTCAGCTATTTTTTTTAAATTATTGATCGTGTTTTCATTACGGTACTCTTTACTCCGTAATATATCCCCATAATAATGTAAATAAATGTGACCACATTTTGAAATGACGCTTTTTCATATTAGCATTTGAAATTCTGATACTAACTTGATAATCATTGGAGATTTGCCCATTACCACATTGTTTTCACCATTCCTTCGTTGTTTAACTCGTTGTACAAGCTGATGCATTGCTAGTCCTTTAGACTGACTCTCCGCAGGCGGGATTCTGGGCCAGAAGTGTTGCCTGACAGAATTAAAATAGTTTATGTTAGGAACATGTACCGGTATCTTACTTTAACGCTTTCTTGCTATAGTCGATCGTACATTATACAGTGTGTGGACAACACCCTTAGTGGGACGATGAAAAATATCTATGGAGATAAAACAAAAATGGTGTAATAGGGCAGGGGGAAGAAGATGAAAAAAAATGGATAATATGCAGAAAAAATGTTAAAATAGAAACTAGTATATGACAGGCCATTATATCAAATATTGTACAAATGTATACTGTATTTCACGTATACAACACGCCAATGTGTACAATTGCAATGTCTCTGGAGCAGTCTTTGCGATTTCACTCCTACATACCGTGAATTTCTCTCCTTAACTCTACGTAATATTCCTACTCGACATTGCCGACAGGCTAAACTCACTATGGATGTTTTTAGGTTCAGAGTTGGGGCCAAATTTATAAGGGTCAAAATTACAGTCACAGGGTTCATTTACCGACTATCCAAGACATGTACGAATAAAAATATCTTAAAAAGATTATTATTTTGCATGAAAGAGGTCGTTAAAGTATTGACCTTTCCGGAGTGTCAATCAAACTTAACAACTGACTAATCAGAACAGCGCTAGGAATACCCGCGCGTCTCACAAACACACGTGTTGTCCACAAACGCACGTGTTCGCTTACGGCCAACTCAGACAGCGTCGGCCGACGCAGCCCGACCCGATTTATCGTCGGGGACAGTCTTAAGCCGTCGTGAGAAATATTAAACATGTTTAATATTCTCAGAGCCATATATATAAAGAGTTGCGACATTCCGCTCCTTGGTTTACGAAAGTCACGTGGTACACACCGTCCATTTTGTTTCATAATCTTCCCGATGAACACATGCAAAGTATATGTGTTACGTACATTGCATATTAATTTCACACACTTAATTGGGTTTACAATTATATTTTATGATTAACATCACTTAGTATGGACAGCGTATAAAAATTCATATATAATCGAATATTTGCGCGCGTGCGTGCTCGCGTAAATTCCATGCTCGCGTAAATTATTGGAATGAATTAGAATTTTTTTTCAATTAATCGTTAATCTGTCTCTTATACACATCTAGATGTGTATAAGAGACAGCGTTTGGTTGCAAAAACCTATCTGATAGTACAAAGCTTTTCCGATTTCCGACTAATGAAAACAGAAGGAAAATATGGGAAGCAAAAGTTAGGCGATTAAATTGGAAATCTTCGACCAGCTCACGTCTTTGTATATATATATATCTTCCTTAATTATATAAATTTAAAGCATTTATCAATTGCATTATTACACTGTTTACGTTCTTCATTAAAATTTTATTTTTATTTTCTCGTTCGCCTAGATGCGTTTGGAAAAAATATTTCAGCTAAATAAGAAAAAAGTGTTTTTTTTTTTGCCCTTTTCTGACGATCTTTAAAAATTGTTCGCTAAACAATATTAAAAATTGTTTTTCTTAATTTCAATTGTTTTTACAGCCTGTATAAATACGAATGGCAATGATAATAAAGGTGATGTTTTATAATCTTAATGATTTGATGTTTCTATTGCATACTAATATATAATTAATATAACTTTTTTTTGGAAACGACGCTTTTAAAACAGCGGACACGCTCTTGCAGTGTGTTCATAATCTGTACAGCCATAATACAATATTAAAACAGAGGCGAGACTTTTAATACAATAAAATGTACGTTACACAATTACACAAGTTGAATATATCACAGATCCACTATATCATTTAACACTTACAATTATAATATTTACAGCAAAGCACAGTTTATATATTGCGGCCAACTGACTTATACTATTTTAATATTTATAAATAATAATAATCAAATTAATAACATAAGATTTGTACAGGCTTGTTCATATTCAAATTTAAAGAGCAACAATCTATATATATATACCCTATCGGATTTTAATTACATTTTGATATACATATTTAATAAATTTTTGCTAGTCGTCACATATCATTTATTTTGCAAAAATAACAGGAGCTAATTTAGGGTCTATATGGCAGAATTGCCTAATTGAAGAATGCTTGTCATCGAGGGGGCTCTCTCGGTCTATCGGCGAGGATTAAAGAACTGCATAAAAATAGTAAATTATTACAGTATTTATAATATGAAATTGGATATAAAGTAGTGAAATCATTAAAAGAAAAATCTATAATTACAGTTACATGAAATTCGACTGCTAAAAAGATTAAATGGAATTAAACTATACAGGAGGCTGTTAACTGTATTAATGTTATACACAGGAACGCACATCACGTTAGACACAGAACGCGCATCGCGTATGAAACAAAATGGCTTCTAAATTCTCAATGTCGCAACCATAGAGCTATTAAACAACTCTTTCTATCTATGGCTCTGAATATTCTACGACGCGACTGCCACCAACGCACACCATCGCGTCTGCGTTTAACTCACACAGACCCGACGCGACAACAAATCGCGTCGGGCTGCGTCGGCCGACGCTGTCTGAGTTGGCCTTTATGTTTTAACACTGTCGCTTTGTGGGACCTTAGCAACAATATCCAAGGGGCGGGACTTAGCGACAAGGTCCATTACAACACCAACAGTAAAAAGTCAACAAGAACTTAAATATTGAGGTCTCTGTGAGACAGTATCTCAGAGCTAGCCATTATTTTGCAGCTGCTCTAGGAATCTGGACCAGCTAATCACTTCGCTTGCAAGCTTTACCTTAATAAATTTATCTAAACTAAAACCTGGAATAATAGGCTTTAAACACACACTAATTTTGGTAGTTAAAATTTTAAATAAAAATATTCTTTTTAATGTTTGTATATTTCTGTACTGTATTATAACGGGTATTAGATAGTCATACCTATTGCACATACGGTACAGATAAGAATTGATGAGGTTTTTATTTTTAGTTTTTTAATAAAATTCTTATTGACTTTTACCTCAGCCTCAACTTGTTCTTTAAAAAATTGCTTAAAATAAGGACAAGAAAGTAACTTGAAACAATTTCATTTAGCTTCTTAATTGTATAGATGACGAATTTTTGATTTTTAAGCTATAATGGAAACGGAGTATTTACGCAGAACGTTTCGATCCCTATGAGAGATCTTTATCAACTGGCTGGTCAGCAATTTGAGCCTCAGTGTTCTTATAAAATGTGTTATAAACAATTTGTAATGTTAATATTAAAATTATAATAATTCATGTGTACGTATGCTTAAACCAGCATTAAAAGCATAATCAAGAAACCGTATATTGTCGATGATTTCGAGAGCCATGCCGCCCTAATAGCCACTAGTACTTCACGTCGGCTATCTGATGCTTTCCGAAATTCCGGATTTGAGTGAGAAAACTTCGCCCCCACCCCCCATTCAGACTACAGGTTATCCATTATTAATAAGGTTAAGGTTTGCTTTTTTTTTTAGGTCAAATAGATTTGATAGTTACATGTCCCCATACCATAGGCCTATACAATTGGCTAATTGAAAGTTGGCATGATTAGTTACGATGTACATTTCGCTGGTTACTATAGTGACATCAATCAGGATAAAGCACCTCATTGTTGAAAATCGAATAAAGAAACTCTGACTAAGGTGATAATTTAAAACTCAAAGAGCAAACAGTTAACCTCTGTGTTTACCCCCTGCTAAGTCATTTAGGCAAGTATACCGTAATTGACCCCATGCCAAGCCGCTAAAATTTCAGTGGCACTCTCGGGAATCCAAACCCACTGAGTTTTGTTTACAAGTCGAGCTGTTATGTCACAACTGGCAAACTTATTCTATACAGTAAAAACGGGTTGGGTTGGGTTGTGATCTTCTTTTGGCAAACGTATGTGAAGACGACTGTCTTGTGGTGTACATCTATGCCTATTTTATTACTGAACTGTATTATATTGGTTTAGGCTTACTGAAATAGGCTAATAACCGGATAAACTATAAACCATCTTAAATACAATAAACACTGACGGAATTTTCTATCAAATATTTAGGCTTTATTAGGCCTAGTATAAGCGAATGCACTCCACTAGTCGAAGCCTATAACCCTGTCAGGTTATTTGAAAGTGTAGGCCTATTAGTCTGGCAGCTTAGCAGATGGATGTGGACGTTCCGGGCAAAAGCACCAATTTTTTTTTACATGCTCCTTATGATCATAGCATTCAATTTGTGGTAGGAACCACCTCATCCGAGGTCAGTATAGCGGCCATCTTGGATTTCGAAATGGCCGCCTAATAAAACCTATGTTTATCTATATCTCCGCTTCTAAACCAATTGGAATTATAATTCTAATGTCAGAAACTATTTTATGGTCAAGGAAAACCATCATATTATTTTTGATCTGGTCAGATTGCCACAAATAGGTCACTTAAGGTCAAATATTGTATGGTATCGTAAAAATTACGGTACATAATTGTCATATTTTACATTAGAACTATACCCTGACTCTCAGATTTCAAAATCTTTACTATGAACCACAATATTTCATTCGGTTATATATCAGTTTTTAAACCACTTTAATGAGAATTATGATATGTAAAATTATATTTCATGGTCAAGGATTTATAACACTTTTGACATGGTCGGATGGTCGTTAAGATGATAAAAGGTCATTTATGGTCATTCAATGTATATACCATACCATTACCAGTTTTTACCTGGTCAGATTGCCACAAATAGGTCATTCAAGGTCAAATATTGTATGGAATTTTAAAAATTACGTAACTCATGTATTACATTAGAACATTAGAATCATATCCATACTCTCTGAATTCAATATACTGTCTCTTATACACATCTAGATGGGTATAAGAGACAGGACCAATACAACTCAATATCGTTTGTAAGCCAAATTCTACTTTCTCTGACGCAATCAAACATAACTTGCACATTCAGCTTATTAAAATTATGGAACAAATTTGAAATGATTGATATAAATGCAGTGCGGGTGTTGGGGTTGGGTGCAGACGGTGCCATCGCACCCACTCAAATTTTATTATGAAGAATATTTGTTTATTGTTGATTATGAATAACCGGTCAGATTTTTAAAGGTATGAGAGTGCAATTTCCGGGCACCGAGGTTCATATTCTCAAAATGTTCGCACCTCAGCACCGACTACAGCATTTTGCTCTATAATGATGACAGTATGCTAATTAAATAAAACATGTGTTATATATACACAGGGTACAGTATGCTTATTCCTCCATGAATAAATAAAGTGCAAGATACACGAACATAATTACCGTATAATGCAATATGAATAACAAGCAATGTGCGCCTAAATTATACGAGTTGACGGATATTGTTAAATACATATAAAAAATGTGGCCTAAATTAAACATGTGTTATGAATTATACACAGGGTACAATATGCTATGCATTACTGTATTTAGTAAACCAATTAAATGGCTTTCGAATTAAGCAAGGTGTATACGTTAGATGTTTAAATAACAGACTGCTGGTATATTATTTTATTAATTTTGGTTTATTAATGGCAGGAGGACCATGTATGGTATTCCCATCATATGAAAAGATCTACCAGGTGATAAATACGCCATAGAGCATTAGGAATCAGGGGAATCAACTTCGGGTGGGGGGGTCAATATTAGAATAAGCTACTGTACGTTTCTACAGGGGTTCAACTCAGGCCCTACAACGGCTCCAGTCAGGGTGGTATGGCACACGCCAAGGAAAATCAACAATTTTTATTAGATAGACCTACATAATAACTGCTAGATATACTTATTAATCAATTAAACTGATCGATTTTCACTTTTTTCATTAAAGAAATCCCTACTATGACCAGGGGTGGCGCTAGCGAGGGGCCCAGGGTCCCCCGTCGGGGAGAGCTGCCCACCCCCTCCCCCGTCGGGGAGAAAAAGCCACAATTCGTCAGGAAGGAAAAAATATTATATGTATTTTTTACATTATTATTAGTAGACTCTAAAATCGATTAAATAAGCCTTTGCAACCCCTAAATTGTCGAAATTTTCGGGGGCCTCGCCCCAGGACCACTTTCGAAACCTATTAATCGAGGCTCAACCACGCCCACTTTGCTTTCGTTGGGGAAATCTGACACCTCGTCGGGGGAACCGCCCCCTCCCCGTCGGGGACCTCGGCCCTGGTCAGATTGCCACAAATGGGTCATTTAAGGTCAAATATTGTATGGTATCTTAAAAATTACATAATTGTCATAATTTACATTAGAACCATACCCTGACTCTCAGAATTCAATATTTCATTCGAGGTCATTCTGGTGGCCATCTTGAATTTCAAAATTGCTGCCACGCAAATCCTATATTTATTGATATATCGGTTTTTAAACCACTTTAATGAGAATTATATCTAAAATTATATTTCATGGTCAAGGATTTATAACACTTGTGACATGGTCAGACGGTCATTAAGATCATAAAAAGTCATTTAAGGTCATTCAATGTATATACCATACAATTTTTACCTGGTCAGATTGCCACAAATAGGTAATTCACGGT
>NW_022742159.1:1822502-1835345 GCF_011630105.1 Anneissia japonica | reverse complement strand
AAGAAAAAAAAAAAAAAGGAAAGAGATATTATATTTAAAAATAAATAAAAAAAAAAAAAAAAAAAAAAAAAAAAAAAAAAAAAAAAAAAAATGTATGGCTCGCATGGCTCACACATTGGCTCGCATGACTCGCTGGCTCGCACTTTGGCACTACTCGAGGTCTGTAACAGTGTAGGCAAGGCCTTCCCAAATACATATAGGACTAGGCTTTGGCCCGGCACCCACTTTTTTTTTCAATATAGTGTAAATAAAAGACAAATAAAAACAGAATTTGAAGAAGTTCTTTGTTGGGCTACAATGCAAACTTATTACAGTAGTAGGTCTACTTTGTTTCTCAACTTGTCTAGTCGCCATTTCGACACTTTCGGCATTGCCCTTCTGTGTTGTCTCCAGACAAGTTTCCATTTACAAAGAAAATGCATATGGTCCCCTTCTTTTTCTGTTTTGTGGAGTATTCATGACATTACTAGTACTTCATGGTTTCGATCTTCCTTCCTTTGTTATCGATTAGACCTAGGCCTAAAGTAGTATAGTATGAGAAGACGACCAACCTCCGGCCAATGACAGTAGCGGGCTGTCGTTTTAAAAATAAAGTAATACGGCCGTTTTCTACCTTTATAGCGCAGTAAAAACGAAAAATCTCAGAACTGCAGCAAGACTGCAATTTACCGTTACAATTTTGAAAGAATAAAATATGGATCGTAGCTTTGTCAAACAATTGTTTGCTCTAGAGCCTCAACCGGAACAATTAACATGAAGATGAAATACCCAAACCAGGGGCGTACGGTGAAAAATCTAAGGTGGTGGGGGAGGGGTCGAAACGAAAGCGCAGGGGGAAGCCGAACTCGGAGCAATTGCGAAGCTTTCGGAATTTGCGGGGTGAGTTATTTGTGAGTGAAGCGAGCATATTTAAAGGGGTCGACCGCAGCCGTCGACCCCCCCCCCCCACGGTACGCCCCTGCAAACCAAAGAAAAGGTGGTGTCTAGACTTATTTTGGATACTAGAAAAACTAGTTAGCATTTTGTTTGCTTGTCGAGCGTGAAGGTGCGCGAGAGGAAGCAAGCAATCGCACATTCGGTTTAGTGACAGCAGGTTGTACCCTGGGGAAATCTTGAAAATAAGCGGTAAGTTTTGTAGGGCCTGGTATGCCTAAATTATTAAATACCATAGGGCCTACTACTACTACTACAACTAGGCCTAGGCTATTTGTTTGTATTATTTAATTATTGTTTTTATCTTTTTAAACCATATGATCCGGTCAGTCCAACTCGATGCTGCTGGGATGGAGGGGCTCTCTCCATTAAATAATAATAGTAGGCCTAGGCCTGGCCCCCCCCTAGGCTAGACCTAGGCCTAGGCCTACTTTATATGAGGAGCTGGGCCTTTAATTTTTAAATAATAATAATAACGATTCATACAAATATAAAGGTCTTCATACTGTACCTAACTCTTCACGTTACGTAGGCCTAGGCTACAATGATTTATCATTCTGCTGTGAGGCCTACAGTAGGGGACACTTTATCCAAAATATTCTGATGAAAAAGTCATTTGTTGTGGACTTAGTCTAAGCCTAGACCTATTTATTTATGGGTCCAGGGCCTAGGCCTATGATGATAGATTTCCATAGAATTAATACAGTATTTTTAGTAGTTCCATAGTACTTGAGAAGTTTGCAATAATAATAAAAATAATATTGTGCAGTGAAGAGTTATGAAGACCTTACATTTTTAATTTGTTGTTCAAAATGTTATTATTTTAGGGCCCAACTTGGCAACAGTAGTAGCAGTAGCACTGTACTAAAGTAGTAACCATTATGGGAAATTCCATGTTGAGTCTGGCAGCAGGGAGGTGCTATACTTGAGACACAACACAAGGCAATTTTATTTATTGTACATGTTCAAAGGCTGTTGCATAGTCAATATATTCAACAAACTGAAAATACTCTAAATTTTAAATGTAAAAAAATAACTTGTGTTTTAACAGGCTATTTAACAAAATTTTCTGTACATTATTTGTATCCAGTAATAAAAAACATTGTGTTGCATTTCTTATTTAGGTATACGAAGAACCGAGAGATGAAGTTGAAACCCTTAAGAAGAGAGTTAAAGAATTGGAGGGACAAATTGTTACAAATCCCCCGACAACATTCAGTGTTGGTAAGAATGTATTTTTTAAATGTTGGCATAAGAATACGGTTTTCATCCTTGGTATCTAGATCTGCATTGGTGCCATTCAAGAAGTGAATTTCTGAGACTCGGTCATCATTACCCATTCATTCACCGCCCATTCCTTCCACCACCCATTCCTTCATCCATTTCTTCACCACCTATTCCTTCAACCATTTCTTCACCACCCATTCCTTCATCCATTTCTTCACCAGTTCCTACTTCAGATGCATACTTAAAAATAACATTAAGGTAAAACCATAACAGGCATTGTTTTGTTTTGTTTTTTTGTTTTTTTTTTGCTAATATTATAAAGAAACATATTTCATTTCAATAACAACAGCCATTTAACAAACAGTATGGTATATACATACACATTTACATACAAGAATATTTGTCCATATTCATTAAATTAAGTAGGCCTATGTTTGGTTTTTCCAAGTAACTTTCTACTGTACCTTCCTTATTTCTTTATAGGACAACATATGTTGAGAGCTATACTACACAGTGTATTATCATGTCCTTTATTCAAACACTGTATTTACCTTTCATTGATGATTGATATATAATTAGCAGTGTTAATGGCTACCTTTATTATTATTATATATAATATTGTTACATATTATATGCTATTATTTGTATCTGTTTGTGTAATAGAATGTATCTGATGGTTATTCGAATCTGTTTACCAGAAAGCCTGTCATCTAATGGTTATGACGCTCGCATTCTCAGCGAGAGGTCACAGATTCGAATCCTGTCAAAGGCATTTTATTGCACAATTTCTTTATTTCTTCATAGGAAAACATTCATTGAGAGCTATGATACATGGTGTGCTATCATGATCTTTATTCGAACACTGTATTTACCTTTCTTTGATATATATATACTGTCTCTTATACACATCTAGATGTGTATAAGAGACAGCACTTTACCCAGGTGGCAAACCTATTGTGACAGATATAGTAAAGCAAAGGACTTTCAGTCAAGGCAAGACGAAAGAAAGTCTGTTATATGCCTTATTGGTAGCAGTGTTTAGTGAAGAGAGTCTGGCCAGGGGAAAACCATGCAGCGTCAGAAATGCTGTGAAAAAGCAATGTGACAACACACAACCTCTGGATCCACTTAAACTCCATGAAATAAAAGGTAATAGGTATATTCATTGTTTGTAATGTATTCTTTCTGTTTTATCTTTATATGCTATGTCTGTTTTCAACTTCCATCATCTTCAAAACTACTGTCCATACTCTCCAAACCAATACCTTTTGGTCTCCTGTATTTTCCTTACACTACCATCAACAGGCCCCTACGCTGGGTTGTGAGGGAGGGTTCTTTTTCCAGTAATAATAATAATAATGTAGTTTTATATAGCGCACAAATCCATCTAATGTAAGATGCTCAGGGCGCTTGAAATGTGGACTAGAAACTCGATCAGTAACACAGATTAAACTTGGCAGGGGCCCGTACTGGCCTGTTTAAATAACGATTATCGACTTCATGTTCCTGTGTTTTTTTTTAGTTACAAGTATAAAATGAACAGAAGCAAACAGCTTCTGCATGCTTTGAACATTATATAATATATATATTATAGAGTCAGTATTTTAACTTTCAGAGTGTGTGCTTCGACGATTTCGTTTATCATCAGGTCAAAGCTGCATGACGCAACAAGAATTTAATTCAAAAATAAATCAGAAATGCGCAACTGTGAGGCGTGCGAGGAAAAACAAGTCCTCTTAAGATAAGTCCACAGTGGCATTCAACAATATTTTGTGAAACTGATTATTAGCAACCCTCAATATGTACAGTACAGATCCTGTGATAAAGTCATTCTACATATTGATTTGACTATGTTAACAACTCATACTGTATGTACAGTAAAGAAATAAAATTTATTTCATCTAGAACCATTATGTATTGACCATGTAAGCAACCAATACCAATGAAAAGTTGAAAATTTGTTGAAAAGTTATAAAATTGACAATTTGTTGAAAAAGTATAAAGTTGACAATTTGTTGAAAATTTGAAAAAAAAAACAATAAAAAAAATATATAGCTTGATTAGTATTTTGTATGTGTATAATTATTGAATTTGTATTTTAAGGAATGTAGAATTGATTTAAAACAAAGGCAGTAATCATGCATTTTGACTTGGTTTTTGCAGGAAATATAATCTTGCAGGAGCACAAGTGGCCAAATTTATCTTGCAAAATCCTGTTTCGAAATTAGCTTGCAAGGCATGTTCGCAAGCTTGCAAAAGCCTACATAATGGGGCTTCTGCAAGCATACGGAGGCTATTCGCAAGCTTGCGGAAGCTGTATTTGCAAGCTTGCAGAAGCTTGCAAGGCCTTCGCAAGCTTGTGAAAGCCATGTTCACAAGCCATTGCTATATACAGCAAATGCTATATTTGCAAGCTTGCAGAATCTAATTTACATATTTGGAACCCTGCAAGCTTGCATGCAAGGTTGCACGTAAGCTTGCGGCAAGCATACCTACTGCAAGCTTGTGCGCAAGTTAGTACAGATTTCTATAAGGGTAGTGATCAACAAGCAGTCTATTAGCTCCTGGTCAAGTAGGGACGTCCCTTTAGCACAGCGGTATAATCTACTGGCTTTTACATAAGCACACACTAATATGTATGCTAATTTGCTTTTGTTTTTAGGCAGCAGGCACATCCACAATAGATGATAACATCACTACAGATACTGAAATGTGTGAGACATCTATTCAGGTATGTATTAATGTTAAAGTAGACTAATTTTATTTATACCAATTATACTTCATTTACTTATTATATTTTTATAACTTTGTAATAACCACACACTAATATGTATGCTAATTTGCTTTTGTTTTAGGCATTAGACACATCCACCATGGACACTGATTGTGAAGTCAATATGGTGTGCATCATTTACAGGACAAGTCAAGGTGACTCACTGAAAATGTTTGTGGAAAGAACATGGTGTTTATTCAAGAGAGCAGCAGAGTTGAGACTTGCACTAAAGTCGGATCGCTACAGAGATATAACTACAGAAGTCAATTTGCAGCAACATTCAGACAATGCAAGGTACCACTCGAAATGCTACAGAAAGTACACGGCCATTAAAAGGCCATCAAGTGGTTCCCAGAAGGAATCTCCACCAAAGAAGCCAAAAACCCGGCGCAGAAGTTTGATGCCACCATCAGATGAGAAAGGGTTATTGAAGGGATCCTGCATATTTTGTATTTTGCGATGAAAAACCATCAACCAAAAGGAGGAGCCATTGTCAGATTGTCCTATGAAAGATGGTTGTGATGCCATATTTAAAGCAGCTCCAAAAAGTAGCAATGAGCGGGTGAAGGTTTTTGTTCAAAGTGGGGTTGATTTAATTGCTAAAGAAGCCCAATGTCACAAATCATGCCGTTGAGAGTTTTTAAAGAAGTTGATGGAGCCGATCCAAAAACTGAAACGGTTTCAAATAGGCAACTGCATTCCATTACCTTTGGAACAATATCAGCCCTAATTGAGATCGATGTCATTGGGAATTGCAAAGTGATGTTGTCTGCTTACACATCACAGGCATTATTGAAGAAGAATAAAGGACAAATTTGGGGACAAGATTTCAATATCTATGTACAACCATCGACAAGGAAATTTTGTATAAAATTCTAGCATGTCTGATGCTGATGCTAGAGCAAGCCTCCATAACGATGATAAGAACCTACATGTGATTTGTACTGCAGCACTCCAGCTTCGAGCCACAATGAAGACGATGCCAAAAACTCTAACACCGATACCAACATCTGTAGAGGCACTAAATGCATGTTCACTTGACCTGCCAGAAGAAATTGTGCTGTTTTACAAAACACTACTCTGTGGCCTTCGTGAACCTTCTGGAGAAGCAGTAAATATTAAAGTGCTAGGCATGTCATCAGATGCAGTGTATAACATATCAAAGGGTTCTGTATGGCCTTGGAAACACACAGTACTTGGATTGGGTCTAGGGACTTTAACTGGTTCAAAATTAATCCTACATATATATTGAATCATCTGGGACACAGCCCGAGCTACAACGAAGTCAAGTCATTAGAGACCGAGTTTGCATTTTCGGCTAAGGCAAATGATCAAGATGCTCCTGACGGTGTTGAAATGTTTTCCAACCATGGCACAGGGCTTGCATGGGATAATTATGATGTTAATATGGATACAATTGATGGGAAAGACACCCTCCATGCTACAGGTGGGATCTGCTACCAGAACACACAAGAGGCCAACTCAAACCAAGCAGATGACATGCCAAGTGTTTCTAATATCAGATGTGGGAAGAAAAGAAGGCAGTTTGATGGAAAAGAACGTGAAATCGAGCCATATTACAAGCAACTAAAAAAAGCCCAATTTGACTTATCAGTACCAAACAATTATCAGGAAACAACAAAGAGCCTTACATCACTTCATACAGTTGATTTCTACTGGTTGCTTCTGTCCGAAGTTGATAAGCCATTGCCACTTTTTCCTGGATTTTATTCACAGTTCGTCGATGACCTACCACAACATAAAATTATGTACATGGATCCAATATCGGCCCCACCAACCATAAACAATGTTGTTCTTGAAACCATTAAAAGTATGAACGTCGCCATTGAAACTCGTCAAGAATATGGTGTTGTTACCTACGACCTGGCTGTGGCTCTCAAGGCATACTCGATCCAGGCATTAGAAGCACCTCTGTTCGATAAGCTTCTCATCTTGCTTGGAAACTTCCATTTGGAGTTGGCCTTCTATGGTGCTATTGGGATATTTATAGATGAAAGCAGTGCCGAATACCTGTTGACAGTGTAAATGCTGTCGCATATTGGTTTTTTCTATTTTGCTGCCCTCTCTAAAGTGTTGGCAAGGTAACGGGCACTACGCTACTGCAGGAAAGGAATGTTCTAGAACCACCGAATGCAAGCTGCTAGAGAAATATTCGTATAAACAAAGATTACTGTTTAGAATAGTTTTATAAACACTGTTGAAGGTTAGTTAAAGTTACCATTTATATGTTACATATAATACTTGTTGATTAGTCCAGTATTGATGGAATAAGTTATGTTATATATGCTTCTAGGCCTGGTGTTTTCCCAGGTATGATATAGTCCTAGGGCCTATGCTGCTAGTTAACGATCATAATACACGAAGCTCTAACTGCGTCGTATGCACGTTCAATTCAGTTGTAATACCATGATAACTATTTTTCTAATTGCTCAAATTTATCTGCTGATAACATCATAACAGTCATTAAGACGTCGACTAGATGAAAGAAGAATATTTGGTGATTCCATTGATTCATGTTATAATATTACCATAGGCGGATACGATGCTATGTAGGTTGTTTAAATTAAGTAATCATCGTAAAAATATGATCATCATTAAGTTGCGAGGATTCGCCACTGCGGTGGTTCGTCACACTTGAGTGCGTGAGGGTAGAGCTGCTACAGGTAAATAGCTTGTTGATACGTTCACGTTTTACATGTATAACACTGACAGTTTATATGATTGTTTAATGGTTTTTATCTTTGTGGCTATATGATTGGTGAATGTTTTCTTTTGTGTTTTACTTAGCAGAACAAGTTCACCAGGCTATGTACCCACACTAAGTTTACGTTTGTACATGGTATCAATATTCAGATGTTTGAGATGAATAAATGACCACTACTTTCAGTAAACCTAAGGGTACGAAGATTTTGTTATTGGAGTGTTAGCACATGACACAAAAAATCTTAAATTTGGCCCAACTGCCCAATACTGGAGCATGTATATCCGTATGGTAAACAGAATCCACAGGAATTTCATGAGAGCCTTGCGTACCAACGACGTCAATGCCTACATCAACACATTCCATGATATGATTGATATTTTTTTGGACTCAATCGACCAAACTATGCACGGTGGGGTGTGCTGTTTCTCAACCAACTAATGAAAGCAACACCACAAAGTCGGGCAGTGCTCCAGGCAGGGGCCTATTCCATAAGGCGTACGGAAAAGTTTCTCATGATCTGCCATTGACTTAACATTGGAATAGACAGTCAATAGAGATGCAGCATCACCCATGAGGAATTGTAGGGTTTCACTACTCGTGGAATGCCATAAGAAGTGGTGCATCACATCAACCCAGCGTGGTATGTCTGTGACAGAGCTAAGACGTATGACAGGATTAGAAACTGTACAGCAACCAGCGACACAGCTACGGCCCAGTAAGATTAAGAAAGATAGTCGCCATAGAGATGCTTTGTACAATGCCATCACAGAATCATGTGACCCCTTCTCATCACCAGCATCAACATCTGATTGTCTCTTGAACATTGCTACAGGAAGAGCAGCTTCTCACGACAACCAACCGAAAAAGCAGGTAAATATTATAAAATTAAAATAAAGCTTTAATAGTTTCGTATTCTACTAAACTATTTTGCAGTTTAGTATTCTACTAAACTATTATAAATTTATTTTTGATAGTTTATTATTCTACTGTGTAAGTACTAAAAAGTAAATTTTGCAAATTTGTATTTTTGTGAAAGATTTTTTTTAAAAACTTTCATAGCAAATGCTAATTTCTTTAAATAGGGCCTAATTGTAAACATTTAATTGTCATTAAATTGCTATGCAATTATTATTAATAGTTTATTAGTGTACACATATAGATAAAAGCATTTTTCTTGTGTAACAGATATATCTAGCTACTTGAACTTAAAATTGATTTAAAGGATAATTGATATCTTCACAATTTTTTTAGCCTTATTGTACTCTAATTATTTCAAAACTGTGGATGCGATACCATCTGCCCCAGAGATTTAATACAGAGTTTATTGTACTTTTTTCCTCAAATCTCTATTCGCAAAACCAAGTTACACAACACAAAGTGAGCATAACTTCCCACAACAAAAGAGTAAAAAAATAATATCTTTTGGTCAACCATATGAAATAAATGACTACAAAGTATATTTTATCTTTTTGTTTGAATTTTTCATTATTGCTGCATCATGAGACAATTTTTCTTTGCTACTTGCAGATCTTCAGATATTCATTTGCAAGCCTATCCAATGTTGGTACATTTGAATTTTATTCACAACCATCCAATCTTTTGTGCTGACGCCTTAAGACACCGTGATGTATCAGAAGCTGTGTAGAAGAAGTTTTTGGATATGTTTGCAGTGGGATATTCACCATCAGCTGCCCTCCATGCACACAAGTATGATCTACAAGACAGACATGGGGACAATTATGTTCTAGTTGCTGCTGACCGCCGAGAATGCCCTGATCAACAGTGGTGCTACCAGTAAGTTAAACTAATTTTTTTTCCTGTTTATTGAGGTTTTTTTCTTCTGTTGTTTATTGAGGTTTAAAGATACTGTACATTAATTAAAAGACCATTGATTTAAAAAATATTCACTAAAATGGATTGGATAAAATTTAAAAATAAATTAAAGTAAAAAAAGCAGGGTGAACAACATAAAATACACAGATCAATTTATCTGAATATAAATAAAATCTATACCGTAATAAAATCTTCATTACCTGTTTTTATTGTGCCAATAAATAATGTAGTGCAACTGTTTTAAAAAACTTTTTTTTTACAATTCCAGTATAAAGATTCTACAGGAAATTAATAATTTACATAATAGTAAGAATCATTCAATAAATGGTGGCAAGAATAATTCAATAAATGTCTCTTAAGCTTATTGAACTACTATGTTTTTTGTGATTTTAACATTATTATGTATTTAGACATAATACAGGAGTTAAATGAAAAAAAGAAAAAAGTATTTTCATTACTGTAATGCAGTTTCTTAACTATTTCAACCCTATGCACATGATATTTGTCTGAGTTGGGTGTGAAAAAAAATGTTCTTTTAATTGAAATAAACCTGTCCATACAAAAATATATGTTTTAAAGGTAAAAATAAATGTTAATATTTAATTAGAAAGACTCATACTGATGTAATTTACTGTACTAGGAAACATAGATTTTGTCAGCAGAAAGCAGATTTTTTTTTTTTTTTGGGGGGGGGGGGGGGGGTAGGGGTGGTTGGTGGTGAGTACTTATGACAATAAACAAAAGGTAGTTGTTCGGGGATACCTGCTTGATTATACCAGGTAACTGCAGTACAGTGTATATTTAGTCTACTTAAATCTTAAAAATGAATACTGTAATTTAGTTGTTCAGTCTTTAAATATTCAATAGTAATGTAATTTACTGTATCACATAATTTACCGTATATTTTTCATTTAGGTTGTACTACAAAATGTAATAAGGAAAACTATGGAGAATATGATGGCGAAGCAATGCTCAGTGACCTTGAGGCAAAGATTCAGCAAGTTTATGAAACAAATAATGAAGAACTTGCCAAGATAAAGCGAGTTGGTGAAAATGTGGTTGTTGCCATATGTACACCACTGATGAAACGTGTCCACAGAAATATAAAACAGAGTGGTGAACTTGCTTTTATTGATTCTTTGGGTGGTGTAGACCGTCATGGCTGTCGTATTTTTGTGATTCTGACACATAGTTGTGCAGGAGGTCTTCCATTAGGTTTACTTATCACCACATCGGAAACTGAAGAGGTAATAACAGAGGGCCTTAATCTTCTTAAGCAGGTTTTGCCTACCGATGATTTCAGTGGTAATCCAGAAAAAGGACCATCTGTTTTCATGACAGATGACTGTGATGCTGAGAGAAAGGCGATTGCAAATGTGTATCCTCAGTCCGTAGCTGTTCTTTGCACATTCTACATTTTGCAGGCTATGTGGAGGTACTTATGGGATAGCAAACACAAGATTAAGAAAGGCAATAGGCCACGATTATTAGGCATGGTTAAGGCGATCCTGTATGCCCCCTCAGAAGCTCAGATGCATGCTCTATATGAAGAGTTAATAAGTGATGTTAGGGGAAATATTTATCCACGGTTTGTAGACCATATAAACAAATTATATGAAAGACGTGACAAATGGGCTTTGTGTTACCGTTCCAATCTACCAATGCGCTCAAACAACACTAACAACTACTGTGAGGCAGCAATGCGGATTTTGAAAGACCATGTATTCCAACGAACTAAGGCTTTCAATATGGTTCAGCTGTTTGATTTTCTTTTAACGAGGGTCGAAGTGCACTATGAACGGTGATTAATTGATGTTGCCAACAATAGGTTGGAAAAGGCTGTTGCATTGAGATATGCTTCAGTTAGTGGATGGCAGCTCACCAAAGATAATATTATTCAAACTGATGCAAACTCATTTGAGGTACCATCACAAAACACAGAAGGTGTAACCTACAGCGTAAACATGGACACTGCAACATGCTCATGTGTTGTTGGTGGGCCATGCAAACATCAACACATTGTTTATAAGTACTTTTCTATCAACAATATCAACACTAGTCCAGTAAACAGTCCATCACTTAGAAAAATATTTTACACCATTGCCACAGGATGCAAAATGCACGATCAATGGTTTTCATCGTTGAAATCTGGTGAAAGTGAAAATGCTAACTCTGCAGTGGATCATGAACATGTGTCTCCCTTGCCTGATGCAGATGCTTGTTTGAGTGACAGCAATACTCAACCCTCAATGGATGTAGGCTCTCATCATTCATCTGACATAGACACTGATCTTTCAACTAACATATCACTTTTAAGGCAGCATGAGGAACAAGAACAACATTTCATAGAACTCCTAAAGGAAAAGGAACTTAAACATCTTTTGTGATGCAGTATCCTGCTCTTTCAACAGTTTAAGCAAAATAAGACAGATGCTGCATTGATTTCAGCTCTTCAAACTTTTGGTAAATATTCTGGTGAGAGGATGGTGAACAACAAGTACCCAAAAAGATTAGGAAAATTGATTGGAGTGCAACCTACAGCTGTGGCACGCAGAAAATCTTCACTTGGTGGACATAGAACTATTGGATCTGGGCGTCCATTAAAGCGAAAACTGTCCACAGAGGATACCAATTCAAAGCTTATAGCAAAAAAAAAAGTTAGGAGAGTAGCCCCCCCACAAACTGTCAGCATGTGTAAAATCAAATGTTTCTTTGGGAAAGACCCATTCTGCAAAAAAGTGAGTTAGACGGTATATGTACACAGTACATAAATGTCTCCCTCCAATTAAAGACCCTCTAAATAAGTCTCTATCCACTTCTTTGCTGCCCCAATGAACGCCAAAATTGCAGTGTCATTAGTTACAGTAATAATGGCCTAATTTAAGACCAATGCTGTAAAACCAACACATGAAAAACTGAATCACAAAAGTGGTGTTTAATTGGAGGGAGACTGATTGTATTTCAAAAAATTGTACAGTAAAATATGCATTATATTTCTATTTTAATGATATAAAACAAATTTCAGATTACAGAAAGGCAACATCAGAATGATCACAATATATAGGGCGTACTGATTGTCATGATTAACTTTTATTGAACAATGGACAAGAAAATGATGATTGTGTTTTAATAACAGTTTACTGGATATACTAGTTTAATAAAGTGGTCTTTATATGAATAGAATATGTATTACAGCTCCATATTTCTATACTGTAGGCAACGCATTTTATTGGTAACATTTAACATTGAAATATTGCAGTTATATTTTGTAATTTAGCTCTATGATATACAGTACTTTACATGAAAAAAAAACTAGAAAAAGTTTAAATTTTCTTTTAAATAACTACTAGAG
>NW_022742159.1:1820266-1822116 GCF_011630105.1 Anneissia japonica | reverse complement strand
TTACCATTACGTTCGGCTCTTTTACCATTCAGAGCATTTTCATTCGGCCCTTTCACCATTCGGCACATTTACATTCGGCTCTTTTACCATTACGTTCGACTCTGTTACCATTCAGTGCATAAACATTCGGCGCAATTATAAATAAAATATAACCTTCGACATTGGGTCAAATGAAAAATTTGAGCGGCTGTGGGAATGAGCCTATACAAGTTTAATCGCAACGCCGTACCATCCATGGCACCATGGTACTAATAGGCCTAGGCCTACTGGACCTAGGCCTATTAAAGATGTACTTAATTAACTTCATTTAATGCATCTTCTGGAGAATTTCGAAAAGGAGAAGGTATTATTATTTTTATATTAATAATAGCAACAATAATACAGAAATAAATAATAGTATAGATAAGGCTGTGGGAATGAGCCTATACAAGTTTAATCGCAACGCCGTACCATCCATGGCACCATGGTACTAATAGGCCTAGGCCTACTAGACCTAGGCCTATTAAAGATGTACTTAATTAACTTCATTTAAAGCATCTTCTGGAGAATTTCGAAAAGGAGAAGGTATTATTATTTTTATATTAATAATAGCAACAATAATACAGAAATAAATAATAGTATAGGCCTAGGCCTAATGATTTATCATCAAATGATAAGAGGCCAAGGGTCCTGCCTGGCCGGTTTTCACTGCCGGAGAGATGACAACTGACGAGGCACGCATGCATGTGGGGTACTAGGGCTTCTTGGCCATAGGGACCTAATGTTACTATATGTTTTAGGGGGTGGGGTTAGGCCTAGTTAGGGGTGGGGCCGAGAATATTCTGTAACATCAGGGCCTAGGCCTTGTCATATATCACTGACGTTAAATTAGGTTTCTGACATTGCCATAGATTTTATAATTAAGCATCACAACTCCCCATTTTTGTTTACTTAATAAATATGAACTAGGCCTGGGCCTAGGTTACAGGCGTGGGCCACGACCTGGACTAATTGATAGTTAGCAGGCGTAGCCCATAGGCCTATGGCAGGACGTTATTTGACAGGTTATTAATTATTTTACAACCAAACACAAATGACTAATAAAGGGCCAAAAATGTATTTTTTAAGTGACTTAAAAATTTTAATTGAAGTTGATTTTTTTTAAATTCTCATGAACTCCTTGTAAAAGCCAACTTGTGTTTGTGTGTAGGGGTGCTGCATTGTATGTGTCAAAGACTTATTCTCTGCGTTATTCTTTTCAGATTACCAGTGACGAAATCTGCGCGCTGTCAGATGCCCAACTTGAAAATTTGAGTGTGACAACAATTGGTGATAGGCACCGACTAAGAATAAATTGTAGACAAACAGGTAGGCCTATTTGTACCTGTGTATTGTATCTATCATAAAGTGACTTATAATTCATATGTATATTTTATGTAAGAATTTAAATTTAATATTTCATTTTATTTATTTTCCCGAATACATACCTGTTTATTACTATTATGAAAGGTCACTGAATTTCCCAAATTATACATTGCCTGAATTGAGAAAAACATATGTTTTTCTCAACATTCTCAAAATGTTGGCAAAAGCAACAACTAGCAGAAGCTGGGCTTGGTGAAAATAAAATAACAGTACATAACAGTATAAATCCGGATGAATTCCAGGAAGTACTATATGCTAACTTTCCCAAACTGAGGGATGCTGGGGGTTTAGAGATAATAATATGCTTTGGGAGTGGAAGAAAGCTTATCCCAATTAGGGGACATATTCACCCCTGAATATTAAAGAAAAATCAGGTCAATGAAGAGTCTATATACGACCAATTCAACATGCACTAAACATGGATTCAGAAAGGGTAAAGAGGCATA